>NW_028187100.1:1635120-1697895 GCF_003343005.1 Rhea americana
CGGGTCCCGCGTGCTTCTCGCGGCGCTCCGAGCACCGGCACCGGCCGGGAGAAGCCGGTGTTAAACCCAGCTAGCTTTGTTGGGGACAACCCCTTCCTCCTTTTTTATATTGAAAAGTAAGCTGGAGGACGCGATGTTTGTGATGCCGGACAATTAGCAAAAGCAGCAGGGGATGCTTGCCAATAAACACCGAGATTTAAGGTTAAGCAGCATTAATCTTAATTAATTAATCTGCATTAATCGTTTCAGGAATTCAGCTATTTACAAAAGCTTTTAAAGAGCAAACAAATAAGAGAAGGGGGGGGGAGAGAGATAGGAAAGGAGCCCGGCTGCCCTTACCTTCACATTGTTTCCCTTCGCCTTTATAACCCGGTTTGCAGATGCATTTGTAGGATTTCGGTGTGTTCTGGCAAATTGCATCAATGTGACAGTCATCTGTAGCTTCTGCGCACTCGTCGACATCTGGAATCACAGAATGAACCCCAGGGGAGAGAGATAAGAAGGGAGACCTGAGCTGCAAGCTCCCTTTGAAGAAGCTGCTGGCTTGTCTACCTTTTGAGTGTCATCCTGGACGTGGGGACATCCAAGGTTAAACAATTGAACAAACCAATGCGTTATGCTCTCCTTAAACCATTTATAAATCCTGCTTTCCCTCCACAAAGCTAGACGAGCTCAGCCCCACGTTTCTGTATTAGAAAATCAGTACACATTAGAAATTAGCGTCTGCTGTACAGATCTAGCGCTGGAGACCCACACCCATTTGTTAGTCAAAACATGAGAGTGTTTAAAGGAACCAGAACAGGAGAATAAAAGCCTATTTGCATGCTTCTAGCAAAGAGATCTTCTTAATTTATAAAGACAGACACTAGTTTAAACAAACTCGGCTGGCAGGGGAATGAGAAAAAGAAATATTTGAACAGGAAAACCGCATTAATCCTTTTTTATTAAGAGGCACAAAAAAAATAAATAGAAGACCATATGAAACTCGATAAGTTAGTGGGGAGAAAAGCAACCTGCAATAACATCATCTACATAGACTAAAACCCATTCAGAACGAAAAGGTCCTAGCAGCCTTCCCGGCCACTGCTCGTCAGGGTGCTTTACTGATGTGCCGGACGCTGAAAGGAGGAGCCCCGACCGCTCTTGTTTTCCGTGTAGGAAACCCTTACAGACATTTCAGTGATGGGCATTCGTTTTCTCCCCCGGATTTAAAGAGAATGGGGGAGGGAGGAGAAGATGAGAGCGAGTCGAGATTTGGTAGTCGTGGGAATGTTAATGAAGTGAACATGGAAAGAAAAGCTCCGACCTATTCACGGATGGGGTGTGCTGTTAACATGGGAACATTAGAAGYCCTGCCTAACCTTCCCTTCGCCCCTCCCGCATCTGCCGTCGTTCCCTACGGCTGCGGCGGGGCCGCGGCGCGGGGAAGGGCGATGCTGCCGCCGCCGGAGCCCGGCGGTGCGCGGGGACACTGGCCGTCGGGCCGGGCCGGGCCGCCGCGGCCGTCGGCCGCCGTCGTCGTGTTCCTAATACCCTTTGAATGGTTTTCCTCGTCCTTCATGCGACAGGCACATCTAGGGCTCCCAGGCGGAGGGAGTACGCAGGGGAGCTCTCTGCCCAGGAGAGGTGGGTTACCAGCCGGGGAACAGCTAATAGAGCTGCACAGAGCACAGCTTCACGTTTATTTTTATAAAGTATTACGGAGAGAGGGGTGCTGCAGAGGGAGGGGCCATTCAGCGAAAGACATATGCGGTTGGTTTCATGCCAATTAGATTAACAGATCCTCAAAAAAGGTGCAGTAAAGTGAAAACAGTTTTATTGTTAGCTTGAGATCCTTACGCTAATTGTTTCAGAAGTGCTCACTCAGCCATCTCCAGTGATAAAACAAGGATCCTTCAAAGTCACCGAGGACAGGAGGGGGCTATTTAGAGAGAGGAGGATAATCAGATATTGTGGGAAGGCACACACAACAGACAACTTTGCTGAGAGGTGCAGACCAAGACAGCCCCGCGGGTGCACCTTCAGTCTCCTAGCAAGAGAACTGCATGGACTCGTTAGTATTATTATTTTTTTTTTTTTAAGAAAGAGAGGAAAAGTTTTCCCCTCCCAAACGCTGAGCATTGTGTCTTCTGGAGAAACGCACTGCTGCTGTGATCTGTCTCCTTCTTTCTTGTCCATTCGTTTATTTTAGCCGCCAAGACGGTTCAGATCTAGCTGTGATTTACGTGAACCTTAGGGGGTCCGAGGGTGTTGCTCAGATCAGACACAGATTCAGTCAAGCACAAAAAGAAAAGAAGACGATTTTTTTAAAGCGCTTTGGTTCATACTTTTGACTCATTAAACCGGCACCCATCTCCCATCAAGATCAGCAAAAGTGACAGCTGGACTCTTTATAATGCCGTCAAAAATTCAAACTGCATTGAGCCAAGGGGGACATTTCACAGCAACCAGAAGATGCCTGGGAGTCAGGCGTGAATGCCAATGAGTCAAATGAAAAGGGCAAAACCAAATATGAGCCCTCGTTCTGCTCCACATCCCATGTTGCATTTCTTGGACTTTAAGAACTTTTACACCGACTTTGTTCATTTTGTTGCATTTAAGCTCTGTGAAGAAGGGATTCCTCCCCCCCMCACACACACACCCACTTCACCTTAAAGGATTTCTTTTAGTACAACTTCAGAGACTGCACACACATCTTTAAAAAATTACTTTTGGCTTACAACATTCCTAAGTAGAAGTGTGCTTTTTTTTTAATATCAGAGCAAAGCCTTAATATCATAACTGTTACTAAACAGACATAAGCGAGGCTATGAAGAAATACCAGGTTTTTGGATTAACGAGCGGACAGGGAAAGCCTGAGAAGATGTAACAGCCAGCATTTCTTCCCGGGAGTCTCCAGCATCCAACACAGATTCATCTCGTAAGCACTTAAGGAAAGTAACTTTTCCTTCCCAATCCCCCGTACCCCTCCCCACAGACGTTCCCTGGCTCTAGCAGTCATACATACGAGAAAACGCCTCCCAAGCACAACTTCCAACACCTCCTGCCACACTAGCAGCACGACGTGACACCTCCCGCCCCCCAACACCTTAAATGAGGCAGAAGCGGGAGGACAAGCACGGTGCCGTGGAGACTCCGCGCAACCCAAGCCTGGGGGCAGGCGGAACCGCGGCGAAGCTCCCTCTTACCTGCGCCCCCGCTGCCTCCCGCAAACCTGCCGGCCCAGGCGAGAGCGAAAAGCAAACAGCAGCGCCGCGAAAAGCAAACAGTGCCCATGATAATGATGCGGTCCCGGCCCCGGGTGCCCGTCTGCGATAAGGGACGCGCTCGGGGCCGGCCGCGCGGAGCCGCCGGCGCTGACGCCCTGACAGCGCCCCGCTGATTCGCCGCGACTCCCGCGGCGGGGGCGGCGCCGGCCGCCGGGGCGGGCCGGGCCGGGGCGGGCCGCCCCGGCTGCCCCTCGGCCAGCCCCCGCCCTCGCCCCGCCGGCCGGCCCCTGCGCCCCCGTCGCCGGGGGAGGGGAAGGGGGGGCGCGGCGGGGCGGTTGCGCTGTGCTTAGCGGTGCGAAGTCTTCGCCCCCCGCACCACCACCCCCCGCCCCCACAACACGCACGCCCCCTTCTCTACCTCTCGCCTCTCCCGGCAGGTAGGAAGCCCGGGAAGAGCCGCTGGGGCCGTTAGCCGCGCGCTTTGCTTCCTGAAGCTGCGCGAGCGGGCTGCGTTGCGCCCCTCAGGGGCCGGGCGCGCGGGGCGACCGTTACCCCTCCCCCACGCGGCACGCGCACCCCGCGGGCGCCGGGGCCCCCGCCAGCTCCTGCGGGGCGCTGCCCGTGCCCCTCGCGGGGTGCCGCGGGCTTTGAAGACGGAGTCCGGCAAACCCAGCCGCCGATCTCCTTGACAACCGCTAAGAGGGATTGCCCCCACCCCCCCAACCCGGGCTCAGACTAAAAGAAAACTTTCTTTCTTTTCTTTTCTTTTTTTTCCCCGTCCCCTTTGCCTCCCTCTCAGCGTCGTCTACCTCCTGGCGCTGACTTTTCCACTTGCCTCGGGTCATTACCATTAATACTAGCCACCAGCTTTCCATAATGTTTTAAGGGATTTCTAGGGCTTTGCTACAGAAAGTGAGAAGGGCTCAGGCGCTTTCCCCTGTCYGTCCTGGCCCGTCTTGCCCCCTCTCCCCCCGGCCCTCTTGAGCCTCTCACCACATGGGGAGATGCCACCGCTTTTCCACATGCCCAGGTGACCCCYGGGCATCGTGGGGCCTGGCCCGGCCCTGGCGCTCATGTCCCYCACGGGGCTCCGAGCACAGACGAGAGGTTTCCCCCAAATACTGAGAGAAACCCTAACTGACAGGGCCGATAYGCTGGTTTGGATCACAAGCTTCAGGATCACCAGCACAGCAAATGAGATAGCCTTCCTTTTAAACCTCAGCACAGGAAATTCACCTCTTAAAGGGCAATGTGAATCTGAAATCTTCCAGACTGATGCTCTTCAAAGCTGCAATGATCTGCAGACATCCCCTTGCTGACTTTGCACCACTGTTCATTTTATACTTTTGTTTCTTTCGCTGAGCCCTCCTTACTGAACTACTTTGMTACTCTGAGGTTCTCTATTTTTAACTCCTTGTCATCCCCAAGCTCGAGTCCCTGTTGCTTGTAASCACCACTTGTCATCTGGATAATAAAGTTTTTGTGATAACTTTAGATGCCTCTTTTTTTTTTTCCAAGCTCCTTACACATTTCAGTACAACATACTTGCCCAGAATGCAGCAGCATTAAGCAYCTTAAAGCCATAAGATATTGGAGAGAAATGAAAGAAACATTGCTCAGCCTGGGTTCTTCATTAGTCAAATTATGTACCACTTCCTCCTCCTCAAAATTCTGAAATTGTGAAATAATTAGTGCATGGCATAAAAGCTGTTTGCTTTCTGAATGTTTACACCTCTGCTTTGGGCATTCCTGTCCTTAATCCTGTAGGGCTAGGGCAATGGTATTATTATTTTAATTCTGCTCTCTTATTTTTGTGTTAATACACCGAGGTGCAGTTGTAAATTCCATGCTCAAGTCTTTCCATGGATACACAGAGTTTCTTCCATGTAGGTCCCCATAGGGATTACCTGGTACCTTAGAGCTCCACCTAGTGAGCTCTACAGCATGCTGTAACAGAATTACATTCATCCTATTAGTAATTATATGGGCTTTAACTCTTTAACATCAGATTCTGAGCAGATTCTGAGCCTCCTGAGAAGACCTCTTATTTTCAAAGACATTGTAAGTACGAGTTTTGCCAAGATAGAAAAAAAAAGCTATTTAAAATGCAAAGCCTCCTTTATTAATATCCTTGCTTTTTTATGTTCTGTAATCAGAACCTTATCATTGGCCTTATCTTTCCATTTCACAAAATCACACTACTTAATTGGGATAAATTGTGAAAAAAAAGACTTTCCATGAAAGATTTTATTAGAAATAAATCTAAACCTGAACCACTTCAACTTTTTTTTTTTTTTTGAAGTCACAGGGTGATAAAGGTTTGCTAAAACAACAAAATAATCCAATCGCTGTGATGACTTGCTCAAAAAGACTTGCATGCATCCAAAGTAAGTTAAGTGCACAGGTTAAGTTACTCTTATCAACTTACTATTTTTTTCCCTGATTCTGTACATTTACAATCTGTGCAGTACTAACACTGCCTGTACGGCTCTTAGAAAATGGAGCCACAATGATCCAAATTTCAGACCAGTCCTATATTCCCTGTATATTCTGAGAGTAGCATGCAATCAAGAACTAAGGATCCTTTATATTGCGTGCCCATCTTCTAGCAAACTTGTTTTTAAATCAAAATCAATGGAGGAAATACAATGGTACAGTGTTTATCAGAAGAGGATCTGAATCTTAAATGGGGATTCACCACATAAAATAAGGACTGTGATCTACAGTGTAAGGCTGAGCATTTTATAGAAWCACAGAACAACTGAGGTTGGAAGGGACCTCTGTATATCATCTAGTACAACTGCTCTGCTCAAGCAGGGTCAACTAGAGCACATTGTACAGGATCGYATCCAAGTGGGCTTTGAATATTTTCAAGGAAAKAGATTGCACAACCCTTTTCAGGAGGGTATTTCTAGCAGTTTTCCCTGCTAAAGGCCACATCTTAGAAAGGGGATCCTTGTGGACTGCCACCCTTTCCACTTGCAATTATGGTTCTGTGCTTGTTTATAATCACATAACATCACTCTGTGGGTTGTATAGATTCYTCTATGGCAAATTTAATGTTAGAAATAATTACTATGTAGCTTCTTCTACCAAGGAAGCTAAGACGAGCCAGTCTCATATGACCATAGATCTGCTCTATATTACCTGTATCATCAAGAACTACCTGTATCAAAAGGAGACCCTTAGCCTGGGGACCATTTCTTAAAGCTCTCCACCAGTGCTCATGAGCTCTGTCTAAACAACCTTCAGCAGTCAGCAGCAACAGTTTGCGCGTTAATGGATTACACAGGATACTGATGTTTTTCCACACCAACTTCTTTAAAGCTTTTCAGGACTATTCCATTCAAAAAGAGAAGAAGTTTTATTAGGGCCCATCTCTTTACAGAGTACGAACTCCATGAACACTTTCTGTGGTACTGGGAAGGCCAAGGGCACAAATAGAAGTGTGGCTGTTAAACGGYGGCCTCACCTCCAAAACACCTTGAACCACAGACATTCACCATCCCCCCCCCCCCCCAAAAAAAAAGAGAGGGTAGGACAGCATTTGCAAAATTACTTGTTTTCCCAGTTTGCTATTTATGTACACCCACGTGTCACGTTCAATGCTTTCTCAGAGGCAACACAAGCTAGACAGCAGGGCTAGGAACTGGAACA
Source organism: Rhea americana (assembly GCF_003343005.1). Classification (NCBI taxonomy): domain Eukaryota; kingdom Metazoa; phylum Chordata; class Aves; order Rheiformes; family Rheidae; genus Rhea; species Rhea americana. The sequence goes on from NW_028187100.1 coordinate 1,641,987, forward strand.
GTCACTGACAAGCTGTGTGAACTTGGGCAAATCACTTTACCTCTCTGTGGTTATATTTCTCTTTTTTTCCTCTTGTMCATCTTGCCTATTTACAGGGCAAGCCCTTTGCAGCAGGGTCTGTCTTTCGCTGTATTTATAGTGAAATAGGGTCCAGGCCTCAACTGAACTTCCTTAGGTACTGTTCTAGAAAAAATAACACACCAAACTTTTTGTTAGGAAAAAACAAACAATGTGAAACTAAGTCTTCATAATGATATGGACTATTTTCCATTTCTACATGTAGTAGGACTCAGAGCAAACTTTTGAAACTAGAGGTAGAGGATACACATAGCACCACATGCACAATGCCATGTTTTTCCTTTCCAGGAAAAAGTGTCTGAATTTCCCAGAAGTTACATAGAAGCATATATCTGAAATATTTCAATGATTTGTCCCTGTGCAGATTTTTGTCCCTGGGAAATATGGCTATTCAGACCAAACATTTATGTAAATCCATGCCAAACCTTGAAAATATCATCAACACATACTGGAGGACACATATTCCCCTATTTCAAGTGCAATATTAACTTCCTCCAGCACACACCACCTGTTTCAGCTAACTGGCCCTCCCCCTTCACTGCCAGGGTGCCAAGAAAGACTAAACCTCATACAGGAACATTTTTCTTAAATATTTAAATCTTTTAACAAGAATGGATAACAACATGCCTTATTGAACATTGCATATTTACAAATTAACAAGCTTCTTTCCCTCTTGATTATTGTGTGAACAACTTTTTCATTCATAAAAATGCTTTAGCAACTAGAGAGAAAAAAAAAGAGTTATCAGAGCAAAGGAGATTTTTTTTTGCTTAGATTGTAACCACCAAGATGGAAAGATGATAATATACCACTGTCACCACAAGGACTAGAGTATATCCTCTATTACTAGTACTCCAGGCTAGTGAAAGGCATGTTTTGCCAAGATGAAGGTTAGAGATCAAAAAGGTGAATGAAAACTGGATGCATAGACAGCTAGGTAGGACTTCATGACCTATATTAAGCAGGAGACTGATCACAGCAGTCTCCCTTAAAAGAAAGAAGAGACACCTATAAAAGCTGTGAGAAGAACAGCACAGAAGAACATTGTACGCAGTCTGCTGTGACGTTCCAGCAGATTAGGTGGAAGAGGACAACAGGAGAACCTTGATGAAACTGGCACTTGAAAAAGACACTTTTCTTACTTTTTTTTTGTTTGCTGTTTTGACAAAATACCACTGAAGATGGTGATGGTGTTTGCAAGGAGAGGGGCAACAGCATCCTGAAAAGGTTTGGTTTTAGAAAGTGAAGGCATACAGGAGCCAGAAGAGAAGCCTCAAGGCAATAAAAAATACAGACAAAGGGGAAGCAGTAACAGTGTCCAAATTGCTGTGCCAGTACACAGAAAGGGAATGGTGAGAACATCCTCTTGATTCAAGAAAAACATACTTGTTTTTGAGACATTTCAACTGAATGAAGCTGAGCCACAGCATGTTTGTCTGGAGTTAATGAGAAAAGTGGGAGGTGCTAAAAAAGACAGAATCAAATCCTATCCTTAACTACAAAGGTTAAAAAGGTTATAAAGTGAGGTGAGTTTATAAAGTGAGCAGAATTCCATTACTCTTGTTCAACCACTGACTTTAGATCAGACTAGGATCAGGATTTTAACTCAATGACTTCTCCACAGAAGCTCTGAAAAAGGCAATTCCATGCTAGTGCAAATTCTGACTCCTTATCTGGTACAAATGATTTACCACTGTATTCTTATCATGTGCAACTCAGTTATTCTCAAAAGGAGTAAGTTGCTGATTATTGTGATTGTATAGAAATATGTTGTATTACTGCTGTTTTAACATGCTATCCACTTAAACACCCATGTTTGCACTAGCCTACAAAGGTCAAACTACTCAGATAAAAGTACATACTTAGGGTATTTTAGGCCTATTGCTGTCAATTTTAATTGATGTTTAAGAAAGCTGATATCAATTACAATTATCTTCTTTCAGCTTACATTCTGGATAGTCATTAACTGCCCTGATGGCAGCAAAAATTACAACACTCAGCAGCAGAGAAAGCTTTTGGGTTGCTTTAGAAAACTGCAGAAAGATTGGTAGGACTCTTGAGAAGACATAAGACCTCAAGCTATTTTATGATTTATCAGGTTAAAGTGAACTTCTTCAGAAACGGTTACAGCTGGCTCTGGTTTCCTCTTCAAAGCCCTGGTTAGGGCACTCAAACACAGAAATATTTTATGTTGTTCCTGTTCTTACTGCTATCCAAGATCTGCAGACAGTTTTCTGTGTGCTTTCCTGGGTCTAATCAAGGCCCTGATTTTGTGAACACTGAAGCATGTGTATATTAATCAGCAGGACTAATCCTGCATATAGACTTCTGCAAAGACTGTGTCAGCAGGATCAGAATCATACATTACAAGATAAAGGGAAGAGGCCGTGGCCTCTACGCTCAGTCTCTTTATCCTTGAGCTTAGCTCACAACCAGATGTAGGGAGAAACATGGCTCTAAGCCACATGGGCAGTCTCCTCTTCTCTGTAGAGCATACCATGATAGCAATTCAGAGAAAAAGCTGATTCTACTTCACTGAGGACTTTAACATTGTGAAATTGGATTTTGTTCCAATTCAGAGTCCTGCCTACCCCCCAAAMACACTCCCAGAAGAGCCAAGATTTCAAGACTTCAATTGCAGCCTGGCAGAGCAGCTACAGAGGAACTGGCAGGAGACCTTGCTGAGTTGTGGTGGGATCTTGTCAGCCCGTTCTTCAGTTCTTTTGGACCTATTCTGAATCCAAAATGTTCCTGTTAAAACATGAACAGCAGAAAAACTCTAAGAAAATTCCAACAYGAGTTCTTTAATCAAAGTTTTCCTAACTCCTCAATTAAATTTTCAAGGCTGCTTCATACCAACGGGAAAAGAAAAATATCTATAACGCAATCTGCTCCTGCAACCTTTCTTCTTTCCTCCATACCCATTCTGCTACTAAAACCTAGAGTGGGATTTGCATACTGATTCAAAGTTCAGTACTATTCAGGTATTCCCATAGTACCAGAGCTACTTTCAAGTCTTCTAACTTGCCAAACTTTGAAAAGGGCCTACTGCAGTTGAACATGAGATTGTGTTGTATAGCAGCACACCTGCTCAATATACACTGAAGGAAGAAAAAACTTCCATTAAATACCTTTGGAGGACCAGGGACCAGGTCAGTGCATCAACCCCTCCACCAACCTGAGCCTTACCTAACTGTGTAGTCATTCAACGAGTGCAGAATTGCCTACAACTTTTCCCAAACCAATATACTTATTTTAGTGCATGAATGGTATGTATTTTCCCCCTTGTTTAGATGCAGACTTTGGTGCCCCTGATCCACACAGGGTAGGAGCCTGTTGCCAGATAAACATGATTTAGAGCAAGAATTATGAACTTGCACAAACTGTGCTAAAGACATTGTCTAGATCAAGCCTTTCTTCACTGGATAAAGTCTGGTCTACTACTGAAAATAGTTTTTATTCTAAAAAAAAATAATAAACCAAATAGAGTTTTATTCCAAAGTAGGTGCCTATATAAAATATATACACAATTGTAATTCTYTGCACTGTAATTAAGTGCATTTTATTTCAGTTACTGTGTTCATCTAACAGCTCAACTGAGATCAGCTTTGACTAGGAAACTTGACTCTCTCCTGGTATGACTCTAGCCTAGACCTCTTCAGCTGTGTCAGTGAATATAAAATACTCCAGTTGTTACCTGGAAAGACAAGTGAGTGTCCCAGGTATAGAGCAGTGAAAAGTTAGGCCTTTAGTCTTGTACTATGAGGACTGTGTATTAACCTGATGAGGACATAACCAGCTGAGTTGCACAACAGGGCTCATCACTCAGGCACTCATCACTAGATTTATGGTTGATCGAGCAAATAATGTAGAGGGAGCTTCAAATTTAGAACAAGCAAGGTCCTGTCCTCTGCTCTTACTTCTTTAGAAAGTAAATGTTGCTATTTATAGCCATGCTCGGATTAGCTAAGAATTGTGACAGCTAACAGGTGTAAAATACTTTCTAACAAACAGAATAGTCCTTCTGAACAGAGACCTGTTTAAAGTCAGGAAGGGTGATTTTTCTCAGTCTTTTAAAACAGAAGAAAAAAAGAGATGATCTAGTCTTGCAATAGGCTTTTTAAAATATTTCAGTGAAACCACTTTCACTAGCAGAATACTGTTTTAACTTCCAGGGCTGATGAGCCAGCTTCTTTTAGGGAAAGATATTTGAGTTTCCCATATTTCTGCATATTCAAACATTTAAAATGATGATGCTCAGCACTCTTGTAAGCACTACCTAGGGAAGATGAGCTTTTTTTAGTCTGAAAGAATAGCCAAAATAATTGAAAAATAGAAGTTATACTTAATACAGTGTTGTGCTTGGAGTTTTAATAGGGCACAACACATGAAAAATTAAGTTCTCCCAGGAGTATGCAGTAATAGGAAAGCAACATGTTGTAAGTACACTCATACAGCTCTTCTGAACACACCAGAGGAATCTGATGGAACAAAACTAATGTGATCATTCTAGTTTAAGACAAACTTCCAAGAGAGAATGTATGGCAGAAAATACCCAAGCCCAAATCTTCGCCTCAGGCTTTTCCRTTGTGTCAACCAATGCCTCCTCACTGAAAGAGAGCAAAAACAAACAAACAGAAAATCTATCTACCACTTAGTGTTGATACCTGCGCTTCTTCCAACCTCAGTTTGTAAAGAGTTTATCAAAACAAAAGGTTAGGAAATCTTTATCCTTCTCATCACCTTTTCCTATAGTGCTGGGGTCATGTTCAGAGGCCTATTCTGACCTCAGGTGCAGTTCAAATTGCTGTCAGGGAGCACTGTAGTTGCAGAGGACCTCCCCACCCTCATATAGACCCCAGCCCCTTGCCCTGTTACTATTACGACGCAGTCAACAGTAACCACTCCCCAGCATAGGAAGCAAACATCCCTCTCCACAAATCCTTCCTACTGAAAGCTTGCTGCTTCTGTATGCTAGAACGCTTGTCTCACAATTGCATGTTTTCCCAATAATCATCTTTAAAGGAACTAGGATTGTCTAGTAGCCTACTTCACCCCGAAAAGCAGTTTCCTTCGTTATATTCTTGCAGAGGCTTTTAAAATACACCATCATATCCAAAAATACAGTGATAATCCAGAACTGTTTGGAAAACTCAATTATCATTTTCTGCTAAATGAGTTCTTCTCCCTGAGGACTCTCTGGAGAAGCCAATGCTTTACTGCACTAAGCTACATATGAGCTAGCTGAAGCTCAGACTAACTCAATTCCTTACAGGCAGCTGCAGTTTCAGGTGGTGTGAAATGACAAATAAAAGAGGAGATTATCAAATAGAATTAAATGCAGCATCCTCAGAAGGCCTTGATATAGAAAGGGTAAAACTCCACTCACTTTAATCCTGCATAGTATCCTATTCAACTTAACTGGTATAGCTTTATAAATAATGACAGCATGATCGGGTCTCATATTCTTGGTATTTCTCCTTTCAAATTAGACAAAATCCAGAGTGTTGACTGGCTCATAACRTAGTTTGTTAGTTAGTATTACTATGTCATTACAAATGGATTGGAATAATATTTTTGTGCTAAATTACAGTGAAGGTATCTGACATAACAGAATAGGTTGGCAGAACTGGTTCACAAAGATATGCTTAAAAGATCACGAAGTAAGATAAAATACATTCTATCACTAAGATAAAATATGGGAAAAGCAGAAGCTACCTTGACTGCTTGAGAGTTGTTCCTGTCCCCTCCCTCCAGATAAATTCTCATCATACTTAAACTGATCATGTTTTAATTACACATCTAAAATCATTTGAAACAAGTTTTAATCAACCACTTATAGTACAATCACACTCAAGTAGAATCAATATACGTCCCCCAAATGAACGTAAMGAACCCTTAGACTCCGAAAAGGCTGCATCAGGTGTATGCAGTGACTTACATGAGTCAAGATCAAAACCATGKATAACACAAAAAAGACTTTGTGGATGCACTGAACTTGCTCTACACATGACATCTCAGGTTTGTCTCTATTTGCATACCAAGAAATAATTCACTGTTGCYCTTAAAATCTACATTAGATTTAGTCTACAGTAGATTTAGTTAACTGAACTGACAGGAACACAGTGGTATCTAACTTCTACGGATTTCCCTGTATGTTTTGTCTTCAGCAGCATATGATTAGAAGTTCACATAGGGTCTCAGTTCTTTTCTGCTTTCTACCTCTGCTTCTACCCACCAACTTGGAATACTGTACAGTTCTATTAGCTTTATTTGGCCTTGAATTATGCCCTCAAGGTTGGACAAAGGGAATGCAAACACTGCCAGATCCAAACGGCTAAATTAACAACTCTGCACGACAGTAAAGTGTCAGCCCTGTGGAAAGCTCATGCTCCATGTTCTAGATCAAATTTAACACAGCAGAAGTCTAGGAGAGCCCACAACTATATCTGCAGTGGAAGGATACAAAAAGTGATTGAGCAACTGTGGGCATTGCAACCCATGCCCACCACAGTCATTTTCTCCATCATCTTATGCTCTCATTGCTCACCTGCCATGCCTGCCGCTCATGGCTTGACAGCTCAGGACTGCATATGCTGTTTTGGGAAGAAAGCACAGGAAGATCTCTTCCTCCATGTGCTAAAGCTATGTAAACATTACTGCAYACAAGGAACTGGCAGCATACAACTAAAATTTGACTCCTATACCAAGCTACAGAAACTCCAACAGGCTCCTAATTTGCAATTTTTAAAATGATGCATTATGAGGCCAGTATTGTAAAACTTTCTTCTGCACAAAAACTTTGATAAATATTCATGAATTAGGTCTCATAACTCAAAGAGGGGAGTCTTATCTCCCCAAGTAAAGATAAGGAAAGGAACATATAGTRATGTTTTTCATCTTCACATGGGAAGTTTGGAAACCTAGAAATAGAGCAAGAGTCAAGACTTTCAAAGGAATTTCAGGTGTCTCCATTATACAACTTAGAGTGGCTTAACGCAGTGACTGTGAGCTCCATGCACATTTGAAATCAAGCCACTTGAGAGGGTCCACAATTAGGCAACCATTGCTACTAATGACCTTGGCAAATCTTAGTCCATATTCTTGACTCCTGCTCCACAGCATTTGGGGGTGCTGCCCCTACCAAGACACAATTAAAGCTAATTAAAGACAGCAACTTATCCTTAGCCTAAAGGATAACCTATCCAAAACCTAAAGCTTCTTGTTCATTAAGCACTGTTTTGTTTTCTAATCTGTTCAACTAAGCTTAAATATGTTATTTTTAGACAAGAAATTTGGGATAAGTCCTGGGTTTTGTAGAACAGTTATGCTCCAAGAAATCCTTTTACTCAGAACAGATGATTACAACAGTTTCTATAAATATAAATTGTTTTACAGACAAAGACAGACATTACAGTTTGTTCTAGTTTTCACTGAAATTAAGCCAGCAAATCTCTCATGCCAGTACTGTAAYAATAATCATGCTGATAGTGTTATTTCAGTTTACCAAAGCGAAAATCCAATATACTACAAATTAGATCAAGCACCAAATAAAATTAAGCAAAAGATAAGCAATGCTCAAGGAAATGAATACTAATAAAAATGAATGTTTACATTTCTTTGCTGGGTTCAGATACAAGCTGGACATGTATAAGCAATTTCATTTTTAACTGTAGTTTAATTTCCTTCTCCTCCTCCTTTTTATTTAAAAAATGAGATTCTACAGACAAAGCTATTGTGAGAAAGAACGTTTTGGTTGTAAGGATGCTGGTTTTAGGATGGGGGAAGGAAAATGGTGCTCAGACCAATTAAAAGCTTTAGGGAAGAAAGGCAAATCAATTGAAAATGCCAAAGGGCAGAGATTGCTTAGGAAGAGAAGAGACTTTGACAAATTTGGAATAGCTGTGTTCTACCAGGCCCATGGTGGAAAACAAAAATAAGTTGCATTCATACAAGCAAATATCCATGGGAGAATAAGGCACCTGATCCATCATGGATAATACAGATCCATGCTTTCACAGGCTGAATAAACAAGCTACACGGCTGAGTTAGTGTTTGTAGAGCACTTTGAAGATCAAAAGCAATGTATAAAATGTGAGATGTTATTCTTAAGATACCCAAGGCAGCCAGCCTTGAAACTCAGCTGCTGAATTATTAGTCTTATTGATCTGGCATTGCATTATTTTTACACCACAAAACACAGTAGTCACTCAATAGAACACAGGCTCTGAAAAAACAATAGTCACTAAAAAAAATTGTAATTTGGTATTTTAAAAATTTATATCCCGATTTTAGCAACTTATTAGGAATAAGAATCAAAACCAACATTGCCAAATGTATCCTTTGACTGTAACTATATTTAAAAGCATTCTCTGATGTAATTTCTCTTTTTTTTCACACAGTGATTCCAGGCCAATTATTTATCCCCCTTTCCTCCCCCCATAAGAATAGTGTTTTGAAGTCAGCCAATGAAACATGTTTTATTTAAGGACTATATTCCTAGAGCAATGGATTCTTTGGAGACCTAAAGGTTGCAGAGCACTTCATTAGTTCCACATAATGAAAGAATGGTGCAATTGAAGGAGGTCTCTAAGGGAGAATGGTGTGAAAATTAAGAGACCCGTCTGCTCACTCGGAAAGAAAAAAAAAGGGAAAAAAGAGAGAAAAAAATAAAAAAGAAAGAAAAACAAGAGAAAAAACAAAGAAAGGAAAAAGGGGAAAAAGGAAAAAGAAAAAAAGGGAAAAAATCGTGGATTTTCTAAATAAAGCACACCATTTCCATTCAGCCCACTGAGAAAGGGTGCCTACTCAATCCTCTTACCGTTGACAATATAATAAAACCAGAGGAACTTTTTTGAAGTAGATCTGCACATTCCACATTTGGATTGAGGGGCAATGGACTGTTTAAATTGCTATTTACATTTCCAGCTGTTTTACCAGTGATTTGCCCAACTTAATAGCTCTTTAAGCTTTTAAACAAGAAAATAGCTATTCTCACGATTCAAAGAAGAAACCATGGTTATTTCAGACTGCCTCTATTGTAAAAGGCTTAGACCTCTCTGTCTTTATAGATGCCCTTCTCTTTATAGTACTTCCCTTTTCCATCTCCTTCTACTTTTCAAGTCTTCTTCCATTTTTTTAGTTCATTTTTTTACATTATATAATTTTAGCAACATAATGAATCTTTGCTGATACTGCTGATTTAAGGAAAATGTTTGCAGGCAGCCACTAAGGTTCCCAAGAGAGACCTAAGTTAGCTAGAAAATTAGATTTGTGTGTATAGTCTTCTGCTATTTATTGGGGAGTTAGCCAGTGTTAAACAAATGCTMTACAACTATTGAAAAATGTATATTTATTTATCCACCTTCCTCTGGGGATGTAAAAAATGTAGAAATGTGTACAGGCATGATGTAAGCCATACATTGCTGCTTATTTTTCAGGCGATGGGGAAGAGAAGGGCAAAGGAGTAGCTCACAGATAAGAACAAGACCAAGATGAAAGGTTAAAAAGGAGAGGGGGAGTTTATTTCATAGTGGTTCTATAAACTACTGCAATTATATTGTTATAATTTGAACCCATTAGCTTGTTTAACCTAGTGCTAATAAACTGTTAAATCATGAAGAAAAAAATCAAAAAGAAAACCAGCCCCTCCTGCTTTTCCCCTGATCAAAGCTTAAACATTTTCCTTTTATTAACACTAAATATCCCCCATGTTTACAGATCATTGCTACACTATTCAGATAGCAGGGCAAACAATCAAGTTTAGACCTCGCAGAAAGTGGTAGCAGCAACTCTTATTAGAATTTTCAAAGTGAACAAAGTTCACTAAAGAAAACAATGGCAATGCTTGGAAAATGTAAATTCTTTTCTTTTAGCACCAGACTGTACCCTACCTTAAAGATTTTGAGAAAAAGGAATTACAGCTGGTATAATGCTAAACAGCTGTGATTTTGTTTTAATGGTAACTCTTCCTATTTCGCAGACAACATATCCTAAACTAATATTTGTAAAACTTGTAAAAGGTAGCTTATGCTTCCCAAACTAGCATATTGGCTGCTGATGAGCAAACATTTGTCCCAGTGTGATGCACTGGAACATCACTGATGACATACTGTTTTCCTAGGCAAGACAGAATCAAGGATCAATGGCTATTCACATTACTAGGATTAAATAAAATAGGCCTGAAACAGGAATATCTGCTCCTTCCGAAAAGGGAGGGAAAAAATCTGTGCTCCTGAATGACTGAGATGACAGACTTYTATAAAGAAAGCTAGTTTAAGAGTAAATCGGATATGTATTTGCTTGAAAGGGRAAAAGATTATTAAAAAGCACAAAATCAAGGTCCAGCGAGGGCTAGAAAGAGCTGGGAAAAAAACACATACACAAATTTTAAGTACAATTAAAATTCATGAACATTGTTAGTCAAAACTGAAAAGGTTGTACTGACTTCTAGCACTCCACAGGAGGGTAGGAAAAAAAGCAGTATTTGGCAGAGTTTTTCCAGAAAACCTGTTTACTCAAATTTTGAAATTTCCTTGCCAGCTCTATTATTAATGCCAAAAATAAAACAGATATTCCCAGAAAAAACAAAAGAATTTGCAAGCATCTAATATGACAAATTCAGCACTGCTAGGAGCACTGGTACAGTACTCTGTCTAAATGTATAGCATAAGAAAGTAACAAAGCGCTCAAGAAGTGGCTTGAAAAGAACTTCCTTAGAGGAAACATTCACCTCTTGGTACTCAGTTCTAGGAAACTGAATGCTTTCCCACCCTACACAAGGTAGATTTTTGATTATATCTGAAGTTATTCCTGTTCATACCATATTTCTATTAGCATTGTGTAGCAATTAGAAATAAAGATGAGAAGTCAGATCTTGTTCTGTGCTGATGAGTTGCTTGTTTAGCTACACTAGGTRTATTCCCCTAGCCTTGTTTTCAACAACTGAAAATAGCATCAAAATCCACTTTTATGGAAATTCCTAGTAAATCATGGGGATAAAATGAAAAGAAGTAACATATGGTCCAAAGTCTACTAATAATTTAAAAAGCCCGTGCACTAGAACAGCTACAATAAGTCAGCTTTGAGTAAAAAAATGTTTAAAAGTAAAACCCTTTCAGCACTGAGCAGGATTAGCAGCTCCAATTCATCAGATGCACTCCTGTGAGCATCTCCACTACAATCAAAATAATTGCTTACAATAATGAAAGTAGCCACATTCATAGCTGCAGGATCAAGAGCCACTCCTGAGCTGCAAAAGCACTGTATTAGAAAATGTATTTGTATTAAACCCCTATGACTACTTTGTCACAGAAATGGAAGTTCTACTGCCAAAGAACTGTAGTAAAAGGGCATTGGCTCAACCCAAGTGCTCTGCAGTATATGAACAGTTGCACATTTTATGCAGCACTCAGCTGCTACAGACACTGGTTCTCAGTAATACCTCCTGGCAAATCTCCTGTTAGCCTTCTTCCTGCTCCATTAAAATCAGTGGAAGCTGGGAAAGATGCAGGCTCAAACCCATTTTGTACTGCCTGAAGTACAGCGAGAGAAAAAAAAAAAGAAAGCTGCTGCTTTTACTCCCTATACTGACCTATATACTTATATAGGAAATATTCAGCCAAGAGATTATTTTTCTCAGAATCTGCACAATATAGATTGTCTTCAGCTCCCACAAGATGGGAATTAGCCTGAGACAAGAGTGTTGAAGGTCCGGATTAATACACATCTTAAATGCCTGAAAGGCATATCAGTTCTGAAAGAGAGGACAAGACTGTCAGGTTACTTTTGCCTCTCATCTCCCCTTGCAGTTTCACAGTCTGCCTTTAGCCACCGTGGAAAAGAATTCCCAAGGGCAACTAAGCCATGGCGGGGTGTCTTCTCTGACACAAGGCTGCTTCACAGCCTCTTGGAGACAGCCTGTCTGGACATTTCCAGCTTTGTGTTTAAACACGGGGAGTTGTTGGAGCCACTCAATTCTGCGTGCTTTGGCAGGCTCACACACACCTGCAGCCTTTTCACCTGAATTCCTGGAGGTGACCTTGGGGGATACCCCTCAACAGGCTGTACAAATGCAGCTGCAGAGCTGGAGGCCAAAAGGGACCATTGATCATATAATCCAGATGCTCCCAACTTGGAACTTCTTGGTGTTGTCACCCCAGGTGATGTCATGAGCTCAGAAGTGGACTTACAACTCCAGAAGTGGTTTTTCCAAACTGAAAAGTTTGGAAATAAAGGAGTTGCTCTGTTTTCCATCATGGGTCATTACATTTCTGAAGCCTCTCAGCCACTGGGAAACCAGCCTGYTGTGTGCCACAATCAGAAAATAGAAAAAGCTGTGTTATCATCAAGGCAAAGCTAGTGTAGGGATTGTTGGTTGACATTATTCCACCATGCCATTGCAGAAGATGCTCTGATGTCCCCATCTCTCTGGACAGTTCTCACCCTCTTTGATTATCAGAATATGAGCAAAATATTTATTCTGAGTATGGAAGAGATGAATCTCAGTACAATCCTAGGACACTGGGATTCACCAGGGAGGTGTCAGTCTCTAGGAATGGCCAATTTCCAGTGCTTCAGAGGAAATAAGCTAACACTAATCCAGAGTACATTTGGCTAATTGTATAATGGGAGAAAAAAAAAAGTCTTTCTTGACCCTAAATGTTACCCAGCTAAACCCCTGAAGCACAGGCTTTTATTACAACCATTATCTTTATGCAAATGATGACCACRCTGAGGACTTACTCTGCGTGTTACATACGAAGGAAAGAGCGGAATGAATGATATATTCCGGACGGATTCCTTGGCCAGAAGGGACCATTCATGCCAAAGCCAGTTTGAAAGAGTATCTTTCATAAAGATACCTAAACTGCCTCTAATAGATTCTAAGTGATGTCARTCATGCTGCTCCCTTGGCCTATTGTTGTAAAATYCAGTTACCCTCACTACTAGGAGACTGTATCTGAAATCAATGTAAAATTTATCTAGCATGAACTCTTCCCCTTCAGATCAGTTTCTGCAAGCCTGAAAAGAAGTGATAAACTGCTTAGTTGTTTTGCTCTGTTAGCATTCGGACTGATGGCAGCTTTATGAAGAGCTCTGGTAGCCCTGCACTGCTCTGTTCTAGCCTTCAGTGGGATTCATAAGGTGTCAGAGAAATTCTCTCTCAGATGCCAAAAGTTCTGCAACAATGGAACCAGGCAAAAACATGTCTTTTTTGTTTTGAATGGAAAAGAAATGGCAGACACACATCAGAAAAAAATAAGCAAAATGAAAATGATACAGTTTACAAGCTATAGCATACAGCATGGTTGCAAGGGAAACTCTTTTATCCTCATTTATGTCTGTCCACTCCAGCAATATATGGCCACACATGAAAGGGCTGCTTGATCTGAACCTATCAGACTGGATTCTATAAGKAAGCACAAGCAGGGAGAGAAAAAAATGACAGTGCAACAGCAAATCTGAGTCAGTAGGATGTTTCAGCTGTTAAATGTAGTTATTGCTAAAAATTCAGTATGATGGCTCAGAGCTCGCTAAAAAGGTACAATCCATTAACCTTATTGTAAGGGATAAAAGACTTGTTCTTGCCAGCTGGAGAATTTCCAACCAAGCATAGTGTAGGCCATCTTAGTCTATGGCTTCTTGTTCCAGAAATGATCAAGAAAACAGTGAAGAGCAGCTATCAGCCATCTRGCATTATGAAAGAACAGCTCCTCAGCAGCTCTGGAGATGTGCTTGATCAATAGCTGGAAAATACTATTTGGTTGAACATTGAGTAGTAGCAGGTGCACCAAGTATATAGCTATTAAAATGCTTGTTCCTCCAATTGATTCCCTTGCAGGGATGCTCTATGGCCTACAGATGCACCAGTTTTCAAAACCTCTGTCACTTAAGGTTTCTCATGTCTGGTTCTGTTGCCMCTACCACAGCAGTCACACTAACATGTGTAACACCTGTATAAGGTGAAAGACTGTGCTTATCACACAACATGCCTCATTTTTGCTGGGTAAAAGTCACTTAAGTGGAGTGGCCTGGCTGTGCCCAACTCCTTTCTGTATTCATTCACTTTAGTGCTTTATTCACTTCAGATCAAACAAGTACAGTTTTGCTTTTCTTACAGCTATCCTCCTTCTTGGTGCCCTGTTAGGTGCACTTCCTTTGAACTGTAAATAAAGGCCCCTTAGCTAACAGAATTGACTAAAACAAGTTTCTATGCCTGCTTCATTGCTGGCATTTGAATTATGTGTTGAAACCTGGCTAAGTATAGCCCAAAGAAACTGAAAAATCTTGTAGTTCCCRGGATCAGAAGTGCAGCAGAATTTGTATTCCTTGACATCAACCCATCCAACACCACTGCTGAAACTCCATTGCTAAGAGTCCAAAAATACAAGAATATGTATAAATTAGCTCCTCTAATTGTTTTTAGGAGGTTCAGTGATGAGAAGCATTAGCTGAATAAAGATACTAGGCAAAGGTAAATTTAAATACTCTTACTGAGGATCACACAGGAGATCACTCTGGTTTTGCCAACTCGCTATCTTTGTGGATGAACTTCAGTCATTGAAGGCATGCAAGATATGTCTACATGGATAGCTTAACCTGACTCAAATGCTCTGAAGTGCCTTAACATGCCTTATGCCTGCATGTGAAAGCCTTTCACAATTTGATTCCGAGACCGTAAGCTCTGTCCCTTTGTAAATGCTCRGTCAATGCTCAAGATTAGAGCTGTGGCATATTGCATTATGGAGGTGCAAATACAGTCAGGATTCCAGTCTTGTGCAAGGACAAATCCTAAATTTTCTGCCTTCAAAGAATGCCAATCTCAGAAGCCAAATTTAAATAAACAAACTATTCCATTAGCCACACAGAAAGAAGCAAGCATGACAAGCTGCAAGGCATAGATGCAATTCAGTGAGCTTGAAAACCATGAAGGTCTACACAGCATGTCTGTATAGACACAGGCTGTCTTCCTGACAGATATGTGGTGCAGTTCTTTGGGGCAACTAACAGGAGAATGCTCTCTGCCAGAATCTCTCTTAGCAGAGAGTCATTAGAACATGTTTCCAAGGCAAAACAGCTTCTCCAGGGTTTGCCATTGACATTTTGGCAGAGCATCCTTTATGCTGTCTGTGAGCATTTCTGTTCTGAGGCTAGTATATGTATGTAGAATATATATGGCATTAAGCTAAATTTCACATCACTACTTTGCCTTCTGCTGGAAAGCTAACATATGCTACTGCTCAGCAAAGGGCAACATTATATTGTAGTTCCCTTATTTAAAACAATAACAACTGCCTCCTGCATAGAAAACTAATAGGCTCTGTCCCCAGATGGTGTAAATTAGCATGGCCCTACTAACATCTGATTTATAACAATTGAAGATCCAGCCTTCCCAATATACCACATGATTAAGCATGCACTTTACTAGCCTGGAAATGTCTTGAGGGCCATGTAATTGTGTGGTAATGAACTAAACTTTTAATTAACTTCTCATTTTGAATTAGAATCAATAAGTCAATAAATAGCCTTCACTTGATTTAGATGATAAATATGCACAGCTGAGGCTGCACTCTATGTCCTTGCTAGTTTTCAGGCTCTCCTTTCTCCTTCATGTCAGAATCTAATGAAGGAGCTCTGAAGTATGGTCCTAATATATTATTGTCACACATGGTGATAATACTGGTAGAGTTAGGAGGCTGCCAGGTTTCTATTATAAATCCTGTTCTCAAGGTTTTATAGCATGTGTGTTTCAAACTGCAGTGAGCAAAGTTGTTTTTACAAGGAGCTGTCAGCCCCAGTGTGAATTTTTGTCAAAATAAAATTAAAAATGGATTTGATTGATTCAGTCTGTCAATTTTTCAGGGTTTCTGAAGCTATTTTTGCTAACCTCTGGCATASTATGCCTTAGATTTGAAGAATGCTGTTTCACTGCTAGCTTTTAAAGAAGACTAATTGCTGTTTTTTGCTGGAAGGAGAGAAAGGGCAAGTAAGTTTGTAGAGTGATAATTATTTTTATATTTTAAGACTAGACAAGCCCTTTCTGACCATCCAGTCTGACCTTTTGAATAGCTAGGTCACAGAATTCCACCCAGTAACTTCCAGGTTGAATTACAGCAGACCTTTAGGAAACTATCACATCTCACTGGAGAGAACATCACAAGAACACTAAATAATCCAGTGGTTGGAATAAGAAAGCAGAAGATATCACTTCATACTTTTATTCTTCACTCACATTCTGACTCACTGTGTGGTCTTAAGAAAGTCACTTCACTTTCTGATTTCTCCATTTTTCCATCTCTACAATGAGGAAAATAATATTTAAATGCCTCAGAGAGGGGGTGGTGAGATGTAATAAATTATTTSAAGAATGCTTTGAACTATTCAGATAAAAGATGCCATTCTGTAAAGAAAGCTACTGCCATGTATTCAAATTTGAAAACTGATTACTTTTCGGAATGTGTTCTTTCTCTGCATTTGTGCCACGTTAACAGCTAGTAACTATGCAATAAATCTGGTTACATGAAATACTGATTCTCATGGTCCATTGTTCTGAATATTTTAGAAAGAAATGRTGTAAAATTTGGTGTGAATATTTTCACTTGGCCTGTAATATTTTTCTCTAATAAAAAGACTGTTTTTCATTATGGCCGGATTTTGCCTTGGTTTCAGTTGGATAAAGCACCTTTCAGTGGGACTATCTCAGGACTGCAAAAACTGTCTCTTACTTGGTTGTCCAAAAACCTGGTAGACAATTTGGTTCTGAAGAACAACTGCTACCTTTCTGAAATTAGTGGGGCATTTTGCATTCTGGACTCTTACTGCAACTGGACACAAAAAGTAGAGTTTCATCTTTCAAGATCATGATAATAATGCTTAGCATTAGCATGAAGAATAATTAAGAGCGTTATGCCTTAAAAAATTATCCAGCATCAGTTAGCTGGAATGCCCAGGGCATTTTTCAGAGTGATATTTACAATTAAATTCCAACAATAGTCTTTATTTACTGGTTTTATCTACCCTGCTAAATACATCTGCTTCAAAAAATTATCCTTRGCCCTCAGGCTAGTTATGCAGAATGGCCTGAACACAGTGTATCCCACTGATCTCAGATGGTACCTCTGCAGCCCTGAGATTATTTTGTTGTAGTTTTCCAATTCAAAGTGCCCAAAACCAAGGGAGAAATGGGACAGGGAGGAGAGAGCATCTACTTTTTACACACGACAATCTCAGGAAGTTGCTCAACCAAGTAAGAATTAGTTGGCTGACTGAAGGATCATCRCAATGAAAACAGAGTTGTGTTCTGGGGACATCAGCTCTGTATGCCTSCACAACTGGCCCATCACTATTCACCAGCATGTCTTCTCTGTAAGACACCACAGCAGGGACATAATGATCCTGGGCAGAGGGAGTGTCTTACTGGAGAACAAGGCAGAGGGATGGAGCATGTACCAAAGCAATCACTGCTGCAGTGGATTCAGCCATCAGCACATACAGTGACTTGCAAGAGAGAAAGTGTGTGTATGTAGGGAGGAATTCTTCAATAATCATGGTAAATCTGAGACTTTGAGAAGYGGCGAGTTTGGATCAGGGGAGCTGTACAGCAGATCTTCAGCTGTTTTCCAGGGTAAACTACAGCCAGGGGCCTTAGAAATAAAATCTCTGCCACTAAGAACATGTGCTCCTTCCCTCCATRTTTTTCCAGCCCAGTTGAATAAGCTCAGCTCCAGTTTGGAGTTCTCAAAGCCTTGGTAGAGCTCAAGAAAAATTTATGTAATCAACTGGAGGGCTTGGGAGGTCTCAGGCTCTGAATTTTGGTCAAAGAAGTGTTAGAYTGAAACCTGAGTCTGGGAATGTGCCCCGCACTTCCAAAGTTAAGAGTAGTAAGCAGTCTCTGCCCTGTCTGGGTGGGCTGAATGAACCCTACAGAGTAGTGGACCAGATGGTAGAAAGTATAGCCAGTAGCAGTGACAGCCTGATATAGCTCTACTGAAGTCAGTCTTCACCAGCTAAGATTGATCCTTTGTCTACAAAGAACAAAGGAGAAAGAAAAGCTGTTTATATTTTTATTTGAACTGGAAATTCTTTAGCAAGGGCAAGAAATAGTTAGCTTTCTAAACTGCATTTGTTAGTGCTTCAACACTTAGAGCAGCTCTGCCTTACTCCACACAACTATGAGGGTAAAGGGGCAGGGTCAAAGCCATCAGTAACAATTTTGATAGTTAAATAAGCACAAGCAGTGTTAAAGGGCCGTATGTCTTTGGCTGTGTAGATATAAAATGATCATATTCAAAGACTGTCTCTGTAAAGGAGATAGTTTTTGATGCATCTTGGTCSTGCTTGGAACACACTACAGAATACTTCTGGGCAGCTGGAACTAAATAATAAAAAAAAAAATGTAAGCTTTTTCATACAATAGAAGATCTGGTTTTCAGCAGAATGAAGATTCTTGTGGAAACAATTTGTTTACTGTGAACACTTCCCATTTTTAATGAAAAAAACCTCCTCAAACCTGAAATCCTTTAAGGCAAAACCTAAAAAAGTGTTTTTTCAGTGTTGTTCAGTCACTTCCTAGATACTGACACTCACCATAGAAAGAAGAAAAAAAAATCAGATACTAAATTCAGGCTGGGAGCACATATGCACCCYTTGCCCCTCCATCTCTTTTGTTTTCTGTCCTATTGCTGTCAAGGGCAGAGTCACAGTTTTAGCTATAGCTAAGAGTGCATTTGTAAAGTCTTTTGTTTGGAAAAAATATGGAGAAAAATACACTCTCTTCCTATTAGGAAAATGAGATCTGTCATTAGAAGAATACAGAAATTGAATAATCAAAAAGCATGGGTTCAAACAACAGAGGCCTGCTATGTAGGCATTTGCACCCAAATCCCCAATATCCTGTACTTTGTCACAGCATTTGCCTACTGCATAATCTTTACTTCTCTCTAATGCTTGCTTTGCATATTGAAGTTATATCCTCCTGGTGGGAATAAACAGATGCAAGCTTCTCTGCCCCGGTTCTGACCTGGCTGGAGATGGGTATCTCTGGTTTAGAAGCTGAGTTGGCATGGTTCTGCATTCTGACAAGTTTATCTTGCCTTACAGCAAAGTCTTCGGGACAATGATATTTCACACTTTTGTATGAAGCTCAGCATGACTGGGTTTGGTTGGCCTTGCTAGCTTCAACTATACAAAAATAACAGATACATTTTTGTTCACACAGTTTCAGTGTCTTTTAGGAGTTTAAACATGGTTGTTATTAGCAGGGACTGAAATTTGAGGAAAGGGCTTCTAAAGAGTGCCTATTAGCAATCAAAACTTATTGGGCTGGGGAAAGTTTAGATTCAGGACAATGTTAATAAAGGATTAAATTCTCTGCATACCATGATCTTAGCAACCACTTAGATACTACATCCCAAATTCATTCCTGATTTATGGTACTTCAATTTTACCAAGAGGTGAGTTTAGCATACTGGCTCTGTTTAGTGAGAAATGCATAGACATAGTACAAGTAAGCATCATGAAAGCACCTACAATTTAAACTCTAAGGATATTTTCCTTTTCTTTTGGATATTAGTGATTAAGGATATATTGTAGCAAAGCTGGTCAGAAAAATCTGCAAGTATAAAAATAYCGAGGATGAAGAATCAAAAGCTATTCCTCTGAATGAACAAGGAGGGTTTTGTCCTGATGCAGTGCGAACATCTACAATCCAAATCAGACCAGAGTGCAAAAAGGGAGACCAGAATSACCTTTCTGTGAGATGAGGCACATCTCTGTCATAGATGACGTAAGAGTGTAAGTTGTCACATAATAGCTTTTCATTGATGGATCACTACTGAGCCATCTTCATTTCCCCATAGTCTTTGGTGTTGAACAGTTTGTTGACAAGGTGAAACAGGCTCCAGTGTTGGAATAGGACATGAAAAAAATATAGGAGAACAGTTACACTGAGGGGTTGAATAACTTTCCTGAGCCATGCTCTTGACTGTATGGCTAGCAGCTGCCAGACATACATCTCATGCTTAAAAGGGCCAGAAAGAACAAGCCCTTATGCAAATTCTGATACAGAAGGTAACAGTGGCTTTCCTGGAGCCCCCTGCCTTTCACCATAGGGTAGCCATGAGGCTCCTATAAACACTAGCTTCAGYAGCTTTTGCTCCCACAGTTATTCAGCAGCTCCTCTGCAGACAGAACCATGCTATTAGTCACACAGCATAACCTRGGCATGGAAGCACACTGCTTACCAGTCACAAGTTAGCCAGCACTGTTGCAGAACAAAACTGAGTTTTGCTTTTCTCTGGATTACAAGTGTGGGCCTCATTTCTGTCATCGCTATTCCACTGGCTTTCATGTTGAGACCCATAAGACTCTAGAAAGAGAGTATCATTTCATTTATAACACATAAATGTGAATGTTACTACACAAGTGAACTCACGTCACTAAGATTCTTTGCTGTAATGATAAAAMATTAGATAACATGGAGAAGTCGTATTCAAGCAAACTTCTAGCTATACAGCTAGTTCACTACCAGCTATTATTTTCACACTGGGGARGAAACAGGATTTTTTTTTTAAATGTATTCAGACTGGTGAGTAGGTGTCCCACATGCCTTTGCACTAATCCTAGTTCCGCTGCAATGTGGAATAGATCCTTTTTCCTCATTTTGCAACACCCAGCAGCAGCTGGCCAAAAGTCAGTAGTAATCTTGARGACAGCCAGCTGGGACTAGGTACAATGAAATACAGAAAGGTTGCTGGACAGCTATCAAAATATGGTAGGCACAGATGAGATTATATTTAACTCAATATTCAACAGTATTTACTCCACTGTGACAGTCCTTCTAATCTCAACAGAATTAACAGCTCCAGAGAATTTTGTCAATGATATATAGCACTGATCTTTCTATACTGATGCAGTCAGCCTTCCACCAGCACAAACCACCCATGTAGACAAGCCCACCACGAACAAGTAGGGTGTTTACAGTAGTTAGCCTGTCATATAGATTAAGTCTGAGCTGAAGCAGCCAATAGTTTTGATCTCCTGGCAGCATGCAGGGCACATGGAATATTAGTCTTCTGAAATATCACACCGTGCAATTTATAATAATCAGTGAACTGATGAGAAAAATCTAGACAGACATTATGGAAAATGGGCAATTTTAATAATTTCCGTTAGGTAGACTCAGAAAAGTGGTAAGAGATTCCAGACATATCTGAAGACTTTGAAGGCACCAAGGAAATAATCCATTTAATTCAATAAAACTCTAGTCTGGAATTATATGATTGCCCAGTTTATAGCTTGCTTGAGATTTGCTGAAWGTTTTGAGGCTGGTACAATAAAATTACCCTCTCTGCATTAATAAAGCACTCAGTAACAGTACTGAATGAGACATTCAGTGTCTGACAACTTTTTGCTTCAAAGTCACAGACAAAGAATTTTAATATAAATAGGAGAGTTGAGCAGCAACGTGTGAATGAAGAAACTGGTCAGGACCCCCCACCTCTTACGAGCATCCCAGGCTGGGTTCTCCATCCCTTATAGATGCAGGGCCAGAAGACTTGTTGCTGTGTTATTCTGCAAAAAAAATCTCACTGTAAAGCTTCAATTCACCCAGTATTTCTTGCAGATGGCTGTTTGCCAACCCCCTTTGACATCATTGCCCAGAATGGAAGCTTGTTAGCTACATCACAGATCACCAGGAAAGCAGATAACCTATAGGTGCATGTCACCACACACATTGCAGCTCACTAGGTAGAGGCTGGCTGCAGCCACTATATTGTGCTATAACACAATACTAAACCCTCAGACTAGTATTTATGACCTCGTCTTCCTAGATGAATGGGTATAAACCATCCCAAGACTCCTACTGATGGAACGTCCACTCCAACAAGACATAGAAAGGCAATGCCACAGGTCTTCAACAGCTACTGCCTATGCAAGTCCGACAGGAAGAAAGGAGTTACCATCCACAGCCAATACAGGCCAAGAGCTTAACATCTAACACAAACACACAGACAAATGGGACACTCCTCTCACCTGTTCCAGGCAATGGAGACAAATATCTTGCCAACACAGGCTGTCAGTGTGCTACAGCTTGTCCAGAAACTGCTATCCTGATAAGACTCATTGGTATTCTACAAACAGTGACTGCACAGAATCATTTGCCTGTTCTCACTCAGTGCAGTGCTTTCACATTAGTTTCCCAAGCCATTTGTTTGCAAATTGACCTCATACTTCCCAGTGAAATTGAAAGACAAATCAATACGAGGAAAGTAGGAAACCTGCTGACCATAACATCAGGCCTATGTAGTGTTTTGGGTAAAATGAATACACTGAGTAAAGATTAAAAAATGACTGATTGAAGAGCAAGGATGACAAGGAGTGATACAGACCATTTTATTTGCTTAAAAGCAGAGTACTCCTGGCAGAGCAGTCTGGATGAATGTGTTTGCTTTTACTTAGAAACATCATCCAATTTCTGAAATGCCAACAGAGGAAAAAACTTCAGGAAGTTACAAATGTGGTCTTATGTCAAACAGAAGATGTAATTTCAAGTCAGGAAACAACAGACACATTTCAATGAAATGGCACATCCTTCATTTGGTCTACAGATTGCACCACATAGCTACAGACAAAGCAGTCCCTAATACTTTGTGGGTGGCAACACAAAGGAGGCATAGAGACCCTCTGGATATATTACAACATTATGGTACAACTGTTTATTAAACCAGTCTTTCATTCTTTGCTTTAAAACATCTACAGTTATTTTCTCCTCTTCCAGTTCCCTCCATTTCAGCTGCACAAATGGAACAAGTCTAACCCAGGCCACCACAGCAGCACTGAGCCCAGATCCCAGTCCTTCCTTGTGGAGGTGAGGCAGAACAGTGAATAACTGCAGTACTTCTGCCCTCTCCACACTGAGGAGCTCCAGRGCTCCTGGGAAACACCCTCAGCAAATGAAGGCTACTTACAGGTAGAATCTGCCTTCACTGCCTCAAACTGCTACCTTGCAAGGGTTGCAATGTAAACCATTGCATGGTTTACAGAGAGCCTTACCCAGGTCTCACAGTTCCTATCCCCAACATTGTTGCCATCAATGCCCAGAATGATAGGAGGCTGACATAGAGCTCTGACATTAGCTCTGGGCTAAGAGGAAACTTTTTGAGTGAAAGACCATCCAATAGGAGCAAACACCCCACATACATACACACTTTAGAGCCAGTGACAAGAGGGGCTGAGCAACTAGTAGTTTCTCTAGTTGTAGTGTGATCTAAACAATGTGCCCTACAGAAATTTTAATCCCTCAGCCATCTTCACCTTAATAGAGAGGCAGAAACTTTATTTGTACTGTCTTTTTCCTTCTTGCATACTCCCAGGTACTGTTTTTACTGTAATCTTATTTCATAGCCCAAAGCAGCCCACAGAAGCATCATTCACTGTCTTTCAGGATATAGTGGTTAAAACACACATACACCAAAAAAATGAGATTTTTCTGTGTTTTGGCTGTCATTTTGGCTGTCACATGTAGCTCACACAAGGTTTGTGTAGAGCTTTTTGTCATAATTCTAGAAGGAAAACAAAAGAATTCACAAGTAAAATAATAGAGTGATGGTGATTGCAGTTTGCTGCTGACCTGCTGTAGGGTGAGTTATTGTTCAATAATTAGAGCTCCATAGACCATTCTATACTTTCCTGTGCTTCACAAGCACTGGCACAGCATTGCTTCCCTGCTCCAACACTGACACAGAGGTCATAATGTTTGCAAGAACTGATTTCCAGCTATACAGGCAAGATATGCTGCTTAAAAAAATGTACATCTCAAGCATCCTTGTCTCAGAAAATGACGAAAGGAATCATCAAATTGTGCATCACCATCTGGATCAAGTCAGGGTTATTTTTGGTTTGCTTCACTTGCCAGAGAATTGCTGGGTTACAAATAGAGTTGAACATAAATCGGCTATTGTAAAGTAAGGCAAGGAAAAAGCAAACATTTTTAGACAGATATGCTCCTATGCTTCTGAATCCTACCCTGCCAATGTAAATACAAAATGATTAAAGCTGAGATGGCTGTAATTGGCAGACCCAGATATTTGAGATCAATAGACCGATAAAGAATATATAATGCAACTTTGGCTTAACTGTTGTACTTAGTGTTGCCAGGACTTATGTTCTGTTGGAAGTAAAGCAATTCTCATTAGTTGCACAGACCCAGGATACTCTCACTTGGTCTATACATAATATTGATAAATTCAATAGAATCACAGAATGAGATGACTCAAAGGTCTACCTGGTGGTTTTTCAGATTCTGCCAACATTGACTAGTTCTTTCTGTGTCAGACTCAGGAGACTACAGAGCCCACTTGGAGTATGGCACAATACATTGCAATGGATGATTTAGGGCTCAGCTGCAGAGCTGTAGTGACTTCCTGGTTTTTGGAAGGATACAATAGCTCCAGCAGAGTGGAGGATTTGACCCTTTCAGGATGACCAAGACACCTGCTTTTTAGATTTGTCTCTAATTTTTAGACCAACAATAGAAAAGAGTCTTTTAATGTTGTTTTTGGAACAAGGGAACTATAGTACATGATCTGGAGTATTCCAAGCAGTACTGGCCAAACTCCACATATACTTGATCAGGCTTCAAATTCCTGCTGATGAATGTGAGGCTGTACATTCATTTCCATTCCTTCCCCTCTCACCTGCCCCCAAAAAGTATGCTGTTACACTTAAATTAGCAGAGGAGAGATTGACATAGACAGGTAGAGTGCAGCGCACGGTAAGGACTAAAAAGGATTCTTTGGGCCCCAGTAAGATGTTTCTAGCATGATCTTTAATTAAGATTGGTGATCTCAATGAAACATTCTGGGCAGTCTTAAGTTTTCCAGGAGGGTAACATATGAAAACATATTCAGCTCGTTAGAAGCAGAGAAAAATTCTTTAAATAAGAGTAGCACAATTACTTCTCATCACTTCAGCCATCTTGCTCTTGGACTATTTGTAGAGTTGCCAGTGCATGCAAACTTGGTCCTGCAGCTAGAATTGGTTGAAAGTGCTAGTGATGCTCAGCCAGAAGAGATTCCACTTCTTCCCTGTGTTGTTTCAGTGAGACTAAGTGGAAGTGAGATGGTGTTTTTTCCCTTTAACAACTGAAAATCCACCAGTCTTCTGAATGATGTTATGCACTTTGTATTAATTTATTTTATACACTTTAAGTTACAGGTACTAAAGTGCAAGGAGAAAAAAAAAATCAGGCTAACAGAAAGCAGCTAAACACAGCACTAAATTCTCAATGCTATTTGTCTTCTAGATTGCTGTTACAAATAGAGCAGAAGCTGATCTACACAATCTTCTATGTAAAAAGTTACACCTTTCACCCAGAGAAATGGGAGTGCTTTACAACAATTAATTAAACCTCATGGCACTGTTGGGAGTTAGTAAAAGGCTAATGCCAGTTCTGCAGATGTGTAAATTGTCTCATTTATCACCTAAAATTGGAACATACTTGATAACATCAAGGGAAAACTGAACTGGAACCTTTTGTGACCATTGATTTTCCTATGCTAGAAGATAGGATATCTCCAGAGGTATAGAGAAGGTTGCATTTCAAGACAAAATGACTCTGAATATTAAGACTGTTTTAATGTTTCACCTTTCCCCCAAGAAAATTTAAAATATCTTTCCTGTGTCCAATCCTTCAGAAAAAAATACACATTTAAATATATGAAATGTTTTACTGTTTCTCTGATTTACCTGCCTACTAAATGTTTCCAAGAGTCCTTTTGCCTGTAGGGATAACTTAACTACACTTATCTATAATTATCAATTTCATGTCAGTTCATTCCTGGATGCAAAGAAGCAGCACTATCACACAACACATCATTACTGATTTCCAAAGAGAAGGGAAAGGCAGATGAGAGGGAAAGGAATTCTTGATTTTCAGAAAATTTAAGAAACCCTAAGCCCCTTTGCTCTGGTCAACAAATTTAGTTAATGTTAAGTTTTCAAAAGGAGAGACACATGCAAAGAACAGATGGAATAAAAACATTGTTATACAGCCCCAGAGCCACACAGTAAATTTTAACATGTCTGGCCTCATGGAGCTCTGAAGTCAGCAGGTACTTGATTAAATGGCAAAAGCACTGGTCTCTAGCACATGGCACTTTTTCAAAGAAGAGCTAAGGAAGGTGTGATCTTGCCATTTAACATGTATGAAGGCTGCTGAAGCCAAGTAGTCCTAAGGCTTTTAGCATTCTGCCCACTTCACATCTGTTTCAAAACCAGGACACACCATAAGAATACACTGCAGTATAGCATACAATTGATCACAATATTACTTAGTGCCTCCCCATTAAACTGTATCCTATTTTGGTTGCTATATCTCCAGAAAAGCATAGCAGAGACTGAGCAGGTACCTGAAAGGGACAGTAAAAAAGGTAGCAGGACCATAAAAGCCTGAGTGATTGCTGATTATACTACATTAGTTTAACTTACTAAGCCAGGGGTAATCAGATCTCACGCTCCAGACATAAAGCTGAATCTGCACTACCTAAAAGTGATGCTTACCTCAG
This sequence comes from Rhea americana, assembly GCF_003343005.1. Classification (NCBI taxonomy): domain Eukaryota; kingdom Metazoa; phylum Chordata; class Aves; order Rheiformes; family Rheidae; genus Rhea; species Rhea americana. The sequence continues at coordinate 1,668,632 of NW_028187100.1, forward strand.
TTCTCAGCATTAGTCAGGCATGCTTTGGCTAGGTAAGCTTACCCAACTTCCTCTGAAGCATCATGTCCTGACAGCTGCTAGGGACAGGATATCTGACCTAGTGAACCAGTGAGCTGATAGGTTTGACAAATCCTAAATTCCTGGAAAGATCTCCTTTTAGCCTTCTTGGAAGAGTCTTTGGTATCTCCTTTCCTATGGAAATGGGAAGAACTTGAAACATTCTTGGAAACTGAAATTAATCCAGAGTCAGGACATTGCCATAACAAAGAAACAGACAAAGTAACTCTTTCTTCTCAGCAGGTCTAATATTCAAACATCCTGCTGGTCATGCCATACCCTGTAGGTTCTGTTCTGAGCTTAAAAAAAAAAAAAAAAAAAAAAAAAAAAAAAACTGAAGCCATACTCTTGACCATGTCTATTATAAGGTGCTGCACAAAGTACGTATCCAACACATATCTGGGACTTATTAGCTGAAAGGATCCCTAAGTGCTTCACAGGCTATATATAGAAATCACTTCATCTGCCACTGAATTGCAGCTACATCTAAAGTGAAAGGAAGGGCAGAGAACAGAAATGCTGCAGCAGTGATGGAAAAAATACATCATCTTATTTTAAGATCAGATGAACTGTCATTTCTTGAGCCAGAATCAGAGCTTTTGAAGCCCACTTATTTTACAGAAGATAACATAAAATCTTCAATAATCCCACATTATCAGGATCTTTGCTCCTCATTACTGCTGAGACAGTGAACCTGCACAACAGCTCAGATGTGCATTTGCCCTTTAATCATAGTATCACATAACTGTGAATACCAGAAGGAGGCCTTGGCTTGGTGAAACCAACTCCAAACACAGGAGCTGGCAGAACAACACAGACAATAAATTACCTGGCCACAGCACTAATAGAATATAAAACCCTGTAGTTCCTGTGTGCTTCACAGTCCTTAATGTTTTCATCCTCATGATTGCCCTGTAAAGTAAGGATTAATCCATTACAGAGAGGAAGGACCAAGGTTCAGGAAGACTCACATCCTTTATATTCAGCAGCTATTCTTCAAATTAAGCTATAGCACTTTGCCACAGCCCCCAGGCAGAGGCTGAGAAACAGGCCCTCTCTTTCACAGTAGTCTACACTGCTTAACCTGGATAGGCCCATCTAAGGCTTGGGGCCCCAGCTGTTACACTCCAATACACTTTCAGGCTACTGTAAGATGCAGCTTGGTTGTTGCACTTTTGGCTGCTGCTGCAGGAGTGACACATGCCCAAGGACATCCTCCTAACTGCTGCTAGGTTGTACCCAAGCTTGGGCTCCCATCTTTATCACTAAGTGCTGGAAATTCCCTTTGGCACTTCCTCATGAGACACATCTGTCACCACTGGGAGTATCTAAGCCTTCCCTGCAACTTCATGTAACTGTTCACATTGGGAATGAATCACCTCCAAAGCACTGAGAACACCATGTTCACACTGGAGAAAAGCTAGTGACTCACAGCCTTACAGTACCAACTGTTTTGACATTGTTTTCATTCATCTTCCCACAGCAGTGATATTTCAAAAGGACTAGATGGCTCATGACTCTAGTAGTAAGGTCCAGGGTCTTTCATTCTTAGATTACTAGAACTCTTTCTTCTTTCCTAAGACTGAAAGCCGCCCTTCAGTGCTTTCACCAACACACATCTATCAATCACAGAACAGTTCTGAAGATTTTTTTTTTTTGAACATCGGAAGATTGCATTTTCAGAAAGCAGCAAGAACAGGACTGCTTCATTGGGGCAGACAAGCCAGGAACCAAGTCTAGCCACAATACAAGCTGGACAACAAACTTACCAACAGGGCACAGTCCCTCAGCATCAGACACATGCAAGCAGAAGAGGGCAGTAATGACAACAGATCCTATTAACAGGCCAGTGAGCATCAGGGAAAGCAAGAAGTCAGGCCCAAGGATATTCAAAGACCAGCCAAGAAAGAGAACTACAAAGAAACACACCTACAACCCAACTTAGGCAGGGAGTGTATGTCCAGGCTTGAGCTTAAATGGTGCTCCTGAGCCTACGGGCAGAGAATGTGCATAACGGTGTCACGTGAGGCTGAAAAGAGCAATTAAGGCCTATTAGCATGCTTGTGGCTCTGAGAAGCATTTTGATTGAATGCTTACCAAAAATATTTGTTCTTATCAAAATCTGAAAACTTTATGCACAAATCAGTTTGGAGTTGTGGGTGCTAAAAAGCATATGAAGAAAATTTCAGCACGTTATAAAAATATACTACAATTTTTAAGACTTTTACTCTCAGTAAAATTTTATGAGAGATAGGAAAATGTAAAATATTCCTTTTCATCTTTCCCAAGAAAAGGGGGGTTGCACAGACCAAAGGTAGCATTGTGTTGGATAGAACTGACCAGAGCAGAGAATCTCAGCAGGAAGGCCATGAAAGAAATGAACTCTTTCCTTCCTGTCTCTAGAAGAATAGATGTTAAGTAGGTGAGCATGTGAGAATAGTCTAAAACACCCAGTCTTACCATGGATGTAGGACTTGCCACACACTATCAATTAATTGATTCCTCAGTTGAGAGGAATATTTTTGCAAATACATGGTGCTGCAAAGGAGATAAGAAAGCTAACCTGGAACTTCTCTTGTGAAATGAACTTCAGAGGCAGACTAAGACCTATTTCAGAACAGTATGAAAGAAGTTCATGCTGCTCCTAGCAGTGAGATACCTGTTCTGTAGATAAACCTAGTATTTACAAATGATGAGTTTTCTTGCACTTTGAAAAACAATGAAACTAAAAATTTGTCATTTCTCTGAAGAATACATCTCAATTCAGCTGCTTCTGATTGTAGTAAGCGCACAGCTTAAATCCTCCCGGCTTGTCCTCCTGCTTTATTTAAGGCATTTCTCAGTTTGACTTCCAGCAAGCTGCTTGAATACTGGGGGTCCAGAAAAGTTAAATTTAGTTAAATTGAGTGAAGATACGGGTTTTCACATATTTGTGTTTTTTTTCCAAGACTCAGCTTTTGGGGTCCAGTGATGTGAAAATCTCAGCTTCCATTAAAAAAGAGAAAGAGAAAAAAAGAAGTAAGTTTTTAGCCCTTGTGGTCGAGGAGAAACATTTTGAAAATATGAATCATAAAATCTTACAAGGTAGAAGACAAACAAAAAGAACCTTATGTTTATTATTTTTAAAATTTCATGATTTTTAGGTCAATCATATAATTTGTCGGGCAGGGGGGACTGCTTCATGATATTGACATTGAATGCCTGGTTTGGAAATGCTGGACTTTATAGTATTATTATTTCATAGCTGTTTTATATTTATAGTATTGAGGCCTAAAGTTCCAAGTTTCAGCAGAGTAGAATGCTTTCTTCTCCTGAGGTGATAAATCCCTGAAAATAATGGAAATACTGACAGAACTTTAACTATACTGTCTCAAATGAGACACCATGATTTTTAGTTTCTAATTAAATGCATATTTCTTTCAAAATCGGCTCTTTTATAACTTGTAAATCATTTGGGTGGCAGCTCAGAGGGAAATAAGGGTAATGTTGACCTTGGCAATCTTTGTCTTGGCAAGAAAAAAGAAATTTCGTCTGAACTTAAAATTCTTAAAACCTCTTATCCAAACAATATATATAGAAAATAAAAGAGCTAAGGGAAAAAAAAAAAAAAAAAAAAAAAAAGGACGGGGAGGGGAGTGGAGGTGAGCTGTAAGCAGTTTAAGTTCGCAAACAAATTGACAGGTATACTGCTGCCTCCCTGTGGAGACTGGGATGCCTTCGTCTAGAATTTTTCCTGAAGCCACAATTAAGTGCAAGAGCACTTTCAATTTAAGCCAATTTGAAAGAATATTCCTAATGACCTCTTGGTCATAAGTTAATGAATACAAAAGTGCACTGCAGCAATACAGATGAATGATCGTGGATGTCAAAGAACTCCTTGGCCAGCCCACAGGAGGAGATGCCACGAAGGCTTAGTCTCATGCAGGTGGCTGCACAACACAAGAGCTCTACATCTGCTGCTGGACTAGAAACTGGGACTGAGGTTTGGGTGACGAAGGCGGCGCTGCAGTGTCCTGCCCTCCCCCTCATCTGCAGATTCCCATTGCCTTTAAACTAAGATTAAGAGCAAAAAAAAGATATAGTTTTCTCTTGTACTCATTCACTAGAGGGTTGGTACAGATGCAAAGGATGCAGTAGGCTGGAGACAGTTCTGTCCTACAGGGGGTCAAACTTAGGAAACCATAAATTACTCTCTGCGGCTCCCTCATCCCTGCAGGGAAGAAATATGTGTGTTTCTCTGCTGTGCCACTGCCACAGAAAAAGCTGTGTAGACAAATAATTCAAATCTTTCATTGAAAGAGAAAGGCAGTACTCATTTTACAGAGACGAGGGGGCTTAAGTCTCTCAGTAGCCCAGCTGAGGGGTTCTTGAAGAGTCTTTTGTAGACAGTGAAGCATGGTGCTGCTCCGGAGTGACCGAGTGTAACGCAACCAGCGAAGAGGAGGACAAGGCACCAGCTGCACTTCTTGGTTGGCACTGGAGGAGATATGAGCCCTTGCTGACTCAGCAAGCAGTTCCTGCCACAATAAGGTCATGTCAGTGTGTCAGCACTGCCCTCCCTATTTTCCTGACTGCCTTTCTTTAGCACTGAAGGACTGATCAGCTTGTTGTCAATTCATGACTCGTATGTCCAGCTCTCTAAACTTCTTCAGCAACCAGCAGTCTTGCTGCCATGTGGCCCCATTCCCTGCCCAGATCCTTCAGAGCCTTCCCTGGCATTTCTGTTGGAGAGGACAGTAAAGACGATGATCAGATTCCACCTCACCTGAGACACTTAGGTGGGCCAAATCATCCCTTGGAAATGCACTCCCCTTTACTTTAGAATTGAATAACTGTCTGGAGGGATCTTCCTCTGCTGATTAAAAAGGAAGCTTGGGGGGCTGCTTGGTTTATGTGCTTGGAATTAGATGAGATGAATAGCAGCAGAGTAAGCAAGTAGCAGGGACATAGCCTGCTGACTCACAAAACATGCAGGATAGCATACAGGTATTAGATTTTTCCAGAGCAACACCAAGTGTAGATATGGCAAATCCACATGAGTGCTGATCCAACGGACAGTTATGCTGTCTGGTGTCCAGCCCCAGGCTAAGGGCAGTGCAGGTTATGAGATCATTACCTTGTACTAAAGTCTTCCAATAGATTCCTGTGAAGCCATCAAAACTGGAGAAGGCCCTAATGCTTTTTCTGCCAATAGTTAATAAAATATCAATAGTAATAGGAATTGTGATTTCCACTAGTGATAATGGAAATCTTATCCATGTGTTCCTCATATGGCTTTAAACATACAAGCGCATTCTCTGGTCCAGACCATGACATCACCCAGCTTGACATTGCTGTCAAAGGAGCAATCATGAACCAGAATGAGGAAACCCTGAGCATAAACATGTGCAGAGTTGAGTACTTCTCTGTTGTGGAGAAGGAAGAGCAGCAAAGGGAAAGTTATTTACAACTTAAAASTCAATCAAGTAAATTAACCCTTCTCCAGTGATTACCCAGGAAAGTTTGTACTTCCACGGACTGAGTACACGGATGAGTAAGTGTTTTATCCTGGATGATTAACATGAATTAGAGGAAAGAAAAGGTTGCAGTGGGAAAGGAAAATTCTGGATATTTCAATTCTCTGTTGCAAAGGAAAAGGATAGGGTTGGGGGAAGGAGCTCAGAAACACCATAAAGCTCTAACTCCGCAAATGAGGATTTCCAAGACAGCTCTGAGCTGAAAAGGAGTGTGGCATGGTAGAGATGCAGAATGCMCCAGACCAATCCACTTGCAGAACTAGCTTCATCTTCAACTATTTCACAATTTGCTGTTTTATTAGCATTAAGTGCTGCAGCAGGCTGAAAAAAAAAAAAAAAAAGATCAGCTCTTAATAATACAAGATTGCTTTCTGCAGCAGAGGCACAAAGAAGTAATTTTACCTTAGTCAATCTATACTTGGCTCTTTGTCACATTTCTGACCATGCTGATGAGTGAACATTAATTCCTGCTTTATTTCTSTGTTCCCTGATCTCTTCTTATCCCTATGAAGGTGGTACATTCTCATAGGGAGCAACAAGCTCTGTGTAAGAAGGTCACATGTCCAGGGCTGGCCTGGGCAGTCCTATAACCAAGACTTTAGCTAGTGACCAAACACTTTCTTCAAAGTCCTGTTTAGTTCTTAATTACAGAAACAGGATATGGCATCTCACCTGATTTACACTCTACACACAGATTATGGGAATTTACTCATTCAAACCAGATGTCAGTAAAGCAGGAGACAGAAGCCACAGGAATGGTTCCACTTTCACTCCATGTAACTATGGAAGCTGGTTGGCATGATTTTTTTTCTGTGAAATTTCTCAACTTTTTTTTTTCTATTTTTGTTGAAACCTTGAACGAAAATTTCAGTTTGCAGAATTTAACTAAAAAAAAAATGAAACAACTTCCATAAAAAAACAGACACTTCGAGGAAGGGAAAGTTATCCGAAAACCTTAGAAAAACACTACTGTCATTCTGAGTACTATTTTTGAAAGGAGAGCAAACACTTTTAATGTTATTTGATATCTTACATCTGCCTTTCTTACAGGATGAAACACTTTGAAAAAAATATATTGTAGATTTTTGGAGGGGATTTATTCCATTTCTACACTCTCTAAACCCCTCCTCAAAGAAAAGGGCATAGAACCTGAAATAGTGTGGGAAGAAATATTCTGACACCATTTTCCTTCTTGTTCTTCCATGGAAGAAAAAGGCAAAAGTAACCAAATAAAGCAAAAGGGTAAAAAACTCTCTCCTTCACTTCCTTCTCCCTCTTTCTCCATGAAAAAAATAGTAGTCAGAATTGGAACATAACMTTTCTCTCATATTTCAAATAAAACAAAGAAGGTAAATCCCTTTTCCAAAGGAAAAAGATAATGTCTGAGGAAAAATGGTTTGGGATTATTTTTCTTGTTTATGCACTTTTTCACCTGTGTGTAAGGAAAAAGAACATGAAAGCTTTAAATAGCAGGAATTCTGCCTGTCCACCAAATAAAAGAATATGATTATTTTTGATTGGGCCAAATATTCCCGTTGTTTTTCTTCCTGTGTATCCTGCAGATACATCTATTTCTTTTGTCTGTGGTCAACCAGTGGAACAAGTATTATTGCCATATTATATCCAGATGAGAGGGATCCAGGATACAAGCAGCTGCCAATTGCCTTGGTTAGTTTACTTATTGACACAGGGCTGACAGTGAACTGTGGGAACTGTGGGCTTTCTTAAATTCAATTGCTTCACTACAGGTCTAGCTAGCAACCCAGTGACATTTTAAAGTGGGCTGCACTAACGGGGACACTGACGGCTTCTTTAAGTATTCTCTGCTTCTCTTACTGTCAAGAAAAGCACCAGAGTTATTGATGAGGACCTTCTCTCAAGGTAAGTTCTTGTGTAGATAAGCCGTCTCTTTGGAAGGAGGGAGTTAAAACTATGGGCCTGTTTTCATAAGGTCCCATTCCCAGCTGGGATAGTCTGCTGGATCTTAGTTCCAAAAACTGAGCARAGGACTCTTAGTTTAGTCAAATGGCTGGATAGATATTGATGGTTGAGAAGCTGTGTGAGACAGCCAGTTATTCCAGTCAGCTGAAAAGGAAGCAACGTACTTGTACTSCACCGTTTCTATGTATGATAATGCTTGTTTCTCTCCTTTCCTGTTTCCTCCTCTCCTTTCTTTTGGAAGAAGGCAAGCAAATGGCTTGGTTGCTTTCTTCACCTACGTGTATGATCTACTTCTCTTTGTGTGATCTAAGGGAACACTTCTGCCCCTCCAGATATTTGGCTAACCAKTACTCAGATATTCAGGTACTTTGGAGCTGGAGAGGATTAAGAACTTAAGCCCTACAGAGAAAAAAAATCCAACAGAACACCTCACCTGGAGAAATTCATGGGGCACCAAGCTCAGAAACATGTTTCTCTGGAAGGGCTGCGCACCTCTCAAGTGAAGCCAGGAGGAGATTTAAGGCTTTACAGCACAGCAGTGCGAAACTTGGCTGTTCTGACCAACTTAGCCTTGAGATGTTGGGGTCCGGGTGAACCTGAGACTAGCAGTCGGTTTAGAGAGAGGAAAAGCAGGAGTGAAGAACCAAAGTACCCTGAAACCAAAGAAAATGTTGCACAGATGAGTGGAACCTGCTGAGTTCTGCCTAAATAAAACCATGTTTTCTGCCCACACCATGGCTCCCAAGAGGTGAGCCTGTCCCTGCTGTGGGCCCCAGGGCAGGACAACCCAAACTGGGGGAAGCTGATGCACAGCTCCCCCCACGCACTGCTTGCACATGTGTGGACAACCAACACGGCCTGGGTTGCCGCAGCGTTTAGACCTCCGATTTGTTTTGATATCATAGACTCTGAAGGTCTGCCTAGCCTCTTTCCGCGCCTATGGCTAACACGGCGAGAAGGCTTTCATCAGCAAGCGCTGGCCACCTTTGCCGTCAACAGAGGTGCAGCAACAAGCCGTCTTTTCTCTGAATCGCCCTCCCCGCGGCAGGCCGCGCGGGCCGCCCCGCAGAGCCCAGCCACAAGGGGGCGCCGCCGCCCGCGGCTGCGCCGGCGCCGGGGCTGCGGGGGAGGCCGCCGAGTGCCGCGCGCGGCGCTGAGGGCGACGGGGTGAGGGGCTGGAATAAACCGTCAGGTTCGTCCGTTGGCTGCTTGTGGCCGTTGGCGCTGGGCAGTGCTGGGGCGCGTGAAGCGGCGGTTGGGCGGCCGCCCGCGCCGTCTCGGAGCCGGAGAGCGTGACAGAGCGGCGATGGGGCTTCGGTTTTGCTGTTGAGGCTTGTCGTGATTCCCGTGGGGAGAGGGAAAGGGGCACGACGCTGCGTGCGCTCTCGTGTTTTTATAGGCAGTATCATTAGTCACTGAAACGGATTCAAGTTCTTGCTTCGCTTTTACAGAATTTTTTTACATTGATTTTTTTCCTATTATGCGTCAGAACAGAAAACATATTTTCAAGGTCTCCCAGGAAATACCATTTCAGTTCTCCAACCTCCAATTAAATACCTTGACGAGTCTATATTCAAAAATACCATTTGTGTGTGTGGGGGAGCATTAATTGAACATTACTCATTTTATTTACATTTTCCCTATTTTCAMCTTAATCCCTAGTACAAGCAAGAGCATATAATATGAACACTTTCTGAGATGTCACCGTGGCACAGGAGATGAAATTCTGTTTTACTTTAAAAATAATTAAGAGCAGCTCTCTCTGAATTCTGACTGAAACAGCTTTTTGTTTATATTTTAATGAAAAAAAAATTGACATTTTGACACTTCAGTCTAGAAAAGAGGATTTCCATGAGTTCTCCTGACTTGCTTTGAAATACCAGAATAATAATACATAGAAAAATGGAAAGTCATATAAAATAAACCCATGGAGCAGATCTTTGAATTTTTCCCAATGCAAGAAAGTTAATTTCACTTGTTAAGTATTGATTTAAACAAAATTGATTTGAATTTAATAAAATTAGATTTTTGAAATGGCAAATTCCTGGCCAGCTCTGTCAGTTCTGCTATATCTGTGATAGTCTGCAAAATTCTCAGTTTCAGTGTGTTCCTGTATTTCCTGACATGTTTGAAAGTCACTTTTTTTCTACCTAAATAAGGCATTAATTATGAAGATGGTTATTCTGAATAGAGTGGTGGAATATAGGCTTCCATGCTATGCCTGTTTTAATTGTACATGTTTCTATCTATAGGTGTATACATCTGAATGCATAGATGTGTTCAGAGTAGTTCAGAGTGCACTGAGTTTAGTTTAGACTGGAGGATAAAAAGGTCACCGCTCCCACTTCACCCCTCTGTTAGAATAAGCCTGTGCTTCCATCTGATGGAAGGCAAAGCATGCCTATACCCAAACTTGCTTTAAGCACTGCTGCTTTTATGACTTTAAGCCACTCTGTGAAGARTAATTACTAAATTCTACATGGAACTGGTTAGATTTTTTTGTTCAGAACCTTTCCTTAAAAACTGTATTTTAAAGTGAAAAATGTTGGCAGGAAAATCATTCGAAACACTCATTTTCCAGCAAAATCTGAAAGAATTCTCCAAGAGCTTTAAACCAATGAGTTGAATGACATTCTTACCTTCCCTTATTCCTGTTAAATAAATACATATCTAAAAATAAAAGAATGAAACCTGCTTAACAGGAGATACTGAAGAAACAAGCCTTTTTTAAAAAAATGGTCTTTGATTTTTGAGCCTTTAGAATTTACATATTCAAACTCTTCTCTCTGCAATCACAAAAGCTGAAAAACAGCCGTTTCTGAGGGGTATAATCATGATTCCAGGAACTGAGGCTCCAAGAAAAATGCTACATGTCGTGATGAATTACAAGAGCTAGCAGCCCCTGCGAAGGGATGCACAGATGGTGGGGGGCTGCTGCAAAAGCTGCGGCCCTAATATCCCTCACAGCAGTGGACAAGACAGCCACGGGACTTTGTTCTCCCACGTCACTTGTGATCTCTGCCAGGAGCTGGTGTGTGTTTCTGCTGCTTGTGTACTGAGTCCCCACCGGGGGTGCCCTGGGCTGGCAGCTGGAGAAAGCCCTTGTGGGGGTATCATGGGCAGCTTTGGTACTCACCAAACTCACTCACTCTGCACTGTCCTGAAGGATATGGCACTAATGACTTTGCTTCTCAGCTGCTATTTCCAAAATTGCCCTCAAACTTTGCAGGTATTTATAAGCACCATTGTTTTCAAGCAGGGCTAGGGACCTGTGTTCAGAAGAAAATCATGTTATTTAATTTGGAAAGAATACTAAATTCCTTTTTTAGTTCACTACACTTCACTCCCCATTGAAAGCAGCCATGCCATTACAAGTAAGATTGCTCTGATATTTACCTGAGCTCAAAGAATGCCATTTCTCAATCTTGTTAAAAAAGACAAGTAATAATTAGGAGGGGGAACACTGTCTGAAGAATAAAGGATAATAACAAAGGCAGTATTGCATCTGTTGTTAAAATACTGAAATAAAATAAGACTAGGCTTGTACTACCCCATTTTCTTTTACAATGGTATGGATTTAAGACTGATTAATCTCTTGTTTGGCATTATCACCAGCTTCTTTAAATGAATGTTCTTGCCAGGTCATATATGGGAGATAAAAGGAATATGTATATTTTTTAAATTCTGTCGAAGTTAAAATAACAAAGGTGTCTGTGTGTGTACCTTCTAGTGAATCATGTATCATACTCATCTACTGTCTCTGCTGAAATATATGGACATAAAAGATTATACTTTCACTGAGATCATGAGTTTTGGGGACAGTAATTCCAGAAGAAGGCAATATGTTTCAAGAGAATGAGGAACAGGGAAGACAGGAGATCTGAACCCAAGTACTAGCTTTATTGTGTTTCAGGTAAGTTAGATCAACAGCAAAACACTTCTGTGACTCTGTTCATCTCTCATCATTTGCCATAACTATTTTATTGTAAACTTTTKGGGAGCAGAGACTGTTCCTCCCCAGGAATATACAGTGCCGAGGATGGTGGAATTTTAGTACCAGCATGGGCTTCTATGCTCCCTGGTAATGCAAGTAATAAATAATAAGCTTATTCTGCCCAGACACTAAAGACAATGACTCAAACACAGTCATGATAAATGCAAAGCAATCTTTTGCATTTTATCCAGGTCTCTCTTTGTTCTGCCAAAACTATAAACAAAGAAAAAAAAATGAAAAGTAAAAATAGCATATTTAGTTTTGCATTCCTGTTAGAGCTTTGATGACAACCACACACAGTGGATTATATATACTTCACTTCCCAGCTAATAACATAAACCATTCATTCCTTTCCAACAGACTATACATTCCAAAAATATTTCATATATGTTTAATATACTGATTATTTCCTCCATCATGTTACTAAAGGCAAATTTAATATACTTAATAATCCCTTCTAGTTCTATAGTCTCTTTCATCCAAAGGTCCCAAAGCATACTAAAGTTGCTAATTTGCCATTAAAAACACTCTGCCATGGAGCTGTGTGAATAAATGATTTTGGTAGCTGAATCTAATGTACTTTTTGGTTTTGGTGTGACCCACACTAACAGTTCAGATTTTAGGGAAAGGAAAATACTACTTTTCAAATGAAATGGAAATGTTTGAGCTGAAATGTTTTAGTTCTGAACTTTTCTGAAAAAATGAGAATTAGGAAAGAAATGGCCAGATTCATAAGGAAACTTGTTCAATTAAACTAGAGGTTATTGCATGCCTTTGTGTAGTTCGGAGGCTAGGAGAGTTATGGAGAAAAATAAAAAATAAGACCCACTTTCAAATCCCCTTTCTCTCTGTTTCAGACAATGCTCTTCTTTGTAGTAATCAGGGCTTCCTGTGAAGTGCAGGCCCAGTGACTTCCTAAGAGCCAAGCAAGCATCAGAGGTGTGAACTCAGGTCTGCCCCATTAGCTTAACTACTAGACAGAAAGTTTAAGAAACATCTGAACATTCCTAAGTCCTTTCTGTTCCAACTCAAATTACTCACTAAATTTCTCACCTATTTAGATACATTTTTGTCTGTTTCAGCCCTTTGTTTATTCCCTTTCTTCTTCCCTCTCCCTTGAAAATGTTTTTATTGGAAAAAAATTCACTCAGTTTTATTCTCAATTCAATTACTTTTTTACTGAAGTAAATCAAGGCATAAAAAGAGTACATGACTTGAAACAAGTCACTAAACTCAAAACATGTTTTAACATTACCTTCAATGAAAGCTGGATGCTTCTGAAAGCAGAATCGCTTACTGATAGAGCTGGGACTAGAACCCAGAAGTCTTMATGGCCTTCTGTTGTGACCTTGCTGTAGCACAGATGCCTCAGCATAGTTTCAGAATTCACAGGTTTAGCTTCTTGTATACTTTCATTTGAGTAGTGCTAAGTACTATTTGCTTTGTAGATGTTCTTTTCTGTGGTTTAACATTGTGGGAAGTAATGAAACAAAATTAAGGATAGTAATTAGGAAAAACATAAACAATTAAACAAATTAAGCAAACTGTAAAATATTGCCTAATATACATGCAGAGTTTAATATGAATTTTGTGTACAAAACCCTCCAACTTTGTAAAATCTTCTGACTAAGCATCCCTTTAGCAGACTTAACATAGTATATATGCAGCATGTTTAATGAAATTTTCTATCAGATGCTATTGCTCTGTTATTTATGTCATTTTAAGATTCATTTTTCTTCTGATTTAAGTTCCTGCAGATCCATAATCAGGGTCTTTCTATTAATCTGGGCATGGTACAAATACTGATGAAGAAACAGACCCTGCCCTATGGAGCTTACATGGACACTGTAGCATCTTCTCATTTTCTTCTTTAACCCTATGTTTAAATACTCACTTCTTTGTTGTCCATATTTAGACAGAGCTAGTTCTGTGATTCATTACATTCCCAGCAAAATCCAAACAACATGAAGGTTACGGTATGCGCACAGACGTCTGTTACATTTTACACTGTATCCTATTACTAGTCATGCATTCTCATGTAGTTACACTTCAGCTAAAGCCCAAAACAATTAGATATTGGAAAGATGTTTTTTATGTGGCTGTCATTTCATCCACTTCAGAGAAATCACTTAAATCTTTTTACCTGATACAATTTTGGAAAGTTGCAGGACCCTGAGTTCTTCCCTTTGAAAGGATTTCCACCAGTGAAACTCAGTGGAGATTCTTTTTAACTTCCAGATCTATTTCAACAGCTACCAGTTATACTGCCCAATACCTTCTTTGCTTTGTGGTTTGAATAATGTCCAAATTTCCATGTCTCAAGTGAGTCTCATTTGCTTTTTTTCTATTCTCTTTTTGTTTAGTCTTGCTTTTATAAAGTGCCCAACATTATTGCCAAATTGATTCAAATTGTGTGAGCCCTGGAGAACCTTAATAGAGTGCCCAAATTCTGTGTTTAGACATGCCCTCTATTTTCAAATTGTCCTGTCTGTGTATCAGTGACTCTGTTGAGTGCTTGCCACTGTACAAAATGCAGACACAGATGTGAMCTCTGCCACCAGAGTCCTTTGTTCTTTCAACAAAAACAATAAAACTAAGAAAAGAATATCAAACTTCCGCCTGTATATACTCTGGTACAGAACTATTTTTTCCATTGCTTTGTGCAAAGCTACAAAGCCCTCAGATCTGTAAACTAGTAGAACTTCTTGCAAGCAGTCTGCATGCACAGTTTTATATACTTAAAGGATACATACACTGCTTTCTTTGCATTTCTRTTTTTGCAGGTGATGATCTGAACAACAGTAGCAATACAGGCAAACATCTGATGCCACATACAAGCTTATATCCATGAAAACTTAATCAAGGGAGTGCTGATGTAAGGATGTGTTATGCCTAGGAGAGGTGTAATAGGAGAGGTTAGGCAACATGACCAGGAATGACAGGATGAAATGATGAGAAAAGATAAAGAACAAGTCTACAACTATAGAAGAGCTTAAATATTGTACATAAAAATATCAGAAGTTTCTTTCTAGCTTTTTTTCCTCATGCAATCATATTCTCCGTGTGGGCATGCAAGTGGGTCCCTCCCAGAGTACCTTGGCAAGTCATTAACAATTTCTAATAAAATTTGTCAAACAGCAAGAGTCCCAAAGATAACTGAATTCCTACACTGATGAATACAAGTGACCCAAAACCCTACAATTACCTCTGATGAGGAAGACTGTCATTTAGATTAAGATTTTTTCAAACAGCAGAGGATCCATGTGGGAGAGTGACCATGGAAACATCTTAACCATGAAAACGTTTCAGTCAGAGATCACTCTTCCTTAGACACCAAAGTCAATCAAAGATGAGTTGTACATCTCCCTAGAGCACCATAGCACTTTAGTTTTGATACTTAAGAAATGGATTATTGCTTCTGAATATTTAACGTTGTTAACAGTGAAGTTCAGAAGAACAGGGAAGATACTGGAGAGGAAGGATCTGATGATAAGTGTTGTGCAGGGCACAACATCCAGTGCAGTCTTCTAGGCGCATGGGTTTGGTTAAGGGAAAGACAGCAGGGACAGAAGATGGTCCATACTTGTTTGTAAAAGTAGCATGTTTGCTTGGGTGAAGCTGACAAATCATGTCAGTAGACAGAGAGCTACAGAGTGAAAGGTAGCAGTAAGGAGCCCCTGTTTGGTGTGGAATGAGGTGAGAAGCTAATGCAGTGATTTACAGTGGGGCGAGGAAAAGACACTGGACTACAAGACCAGCATGCAAGGATTGTGCTGTCTTCTGGCCTGGTTAGGATAAGTGAGGTACAAGTTGTAAAGTCAAAGAAGAATACATTATAGTATCTGCAACACCTTATTATATGGTAAAGACCACTACTTTGGCAAGACAGAAAAAAACAATGTCATCTCTTGAAGAAATACTAAGTCAAGTTAGGAGTGAGGAATCAGCTATGGTTCTGAAGTTGTGAGTCCCTCAAAGTAGCCTGGCTTCTGTTTTTTTGTTATCCTATCTCTGCAAGTAATAACATCTTTCATATGATTAGCCAAAGCAGCTGCAGAGAGAAAGTCAGACATAGTTCATGCCTCTCTGACACAGGAATTTGCTTACCGTAAAGATTCACTAATCATCCAGAAATACTACTAAATCCACCTTCACCAGAGGGGAAGGGCTGTTAAGAGATTTTAGTTGTGTGACCATTTCAAGAGCAGGAAAGTCAATGCTGTTTAARAAGCATACAAACAGTGAGTGAGTGAAAATGACAGATAAGAATGAAGGAATTATCAACTTTAAGAAAGGAATTTTGTGTGGGAAAAATGAAGATGTAAAACTAAAAAAGAATGGTAAAGAGTAGATATTTAAATTTAATTGTCAGATATTCAGGGTGAGATTTCAAATAGACAATGTCTGATCTCAAAGTGACTGCAGAGAAGGTCAGAGAATGTAGGTACAGGAATACATACAGTCATGAGCTTGATTATATCATATATATATGCACAGGAAACACATGCAGGAAAAGTAAAGGGGACAGGGAAAACACCAAGGATGGAGAGGAGCCACTGAGCAGGACAAGAAAAGAGTAGTATGAAAGCTTCCGAAGATCACCTCAGTCAGAAACAACTCTAGGAGACCTGGAATCTCTTCAAGATTGCAACAAGATATGGAATTAAGACAAAGACGCTCAACTTCCCTTTGGACTTCAGTGCCAATAGTGAGTGGTCTGTGTGCAGTGCTGGAGAGGTGCAATCTCCTATTGCACAGGTTATGCTAGAAAGAGACAAAAAAGCAACAGGATCAGAAGGAGCAGGCTGTAGACCTAAGACTCTTGGGAGCACAGGGCAGATTTTAAATGGCCAGGATTAAGAGTAAGGAAAATGCAAAGGGTTGAGCATTTATCTACATCTTGCAGAGGAAGAGCAGGGAGGATGGAAAGAAAAATAGTGAATAGAAAGGCCAGAGAAAGAAGAGAGATTCTCCCCATAAATCAAGGAAAGGGACAGAAAAAGAAATAAAAAAGTGGAGGTGAGAATATTAAAGTAAGCATGAAATGGAAAGGGGACRGATGTTTTGAGGTCATTAAGGAAAGATACCTTGGCGTCTCTTGATTCTCAGAGGTAATTTTTGTAGGGAAGAGACCAATATCTGGCTTGAGAGCAATTTAAGCAAAGTAACAAAAGCCAAACCAACACTTTTCAGCTTAACTTCAATGCCCCAGATGAGATTACCCCCATCTCCTCTCTATTGAAGCCATTCTTTTAAGAAACAACACAAAATCAGGCATGAGAAGAGCGTAATCCCAAAAATGTATATGTGGTATTTTCTGTTAAAAGAAATAGTTTTCAAGACCACAAGTGCAAAAGTATGTGCAGTTAGCATTCTCCCYTGTAATACTATATAAATAAGGTTAGCTTACCCGCCTACATACAGTACATTTAACATGTGTTGAAGACAAATTGATTCAATAAATTCTCTTGTCATAGAAAATAGTGAGAACAACATGTTGATACACTGAAACAGTAAAAGACTGTATTCTAAATGTTCCAACATCTTTGACACATTATTTTTGAGATTCTAACATCACTGGCATGAGATTCCTATTTTCCAAGCTTAAGAGTATCATCTTTCATGCTTTTTCATAGCAATGTAAACAAAACCAGTCCCACTTTGGACTTTCTTCTGTGTTTGTCCCAGTTCATTGACCTTATTGTGCAGTATCCACTTCTGTCTGTGCCAGTATATATATATATATATTTTTTTTTTCTATTGYTCATTTGCAAGTGACAAGAAGACAAACTAGATCCTTGGGCTGAATAAAGGAGAAAAATTATTTGCTAAGCTATCATAATTATTCTGGCAAGTAATACGTAAGTGTTTTAACCCCGCTTGCCCATTGAGCCATGAATTTGGGCTTTGCTGATTGTTCTGATTAGGAGAAGATGATGGTGATAGTCAGCTATTTCCCTGATGCCAGCCTCTTTCCCTGAACAGAAGAGGACTCAAACAACAGGGGACTGTATCCTTGCTCACAGTTGCAGCCATCTCTGACACAGCACTTAGCCCCAAATCTCTTCCTTGGCTTTTTGTTAGGACCTTGCTCCCAGTACTTGTTCATTTTGTGTACTTAGCTTTCTCTTTCGTACATTGCCCTCCTTTCAGAAAGATATCCACTGAAGGCTCTGTGGCCACATAGTGTGAATTCCTGAACAGCTCTTGCATCTTTGGTTCTGGATGGCAAGTTTTGGATTGGAGTCTTCATCACTTCTGCTGCACAGTTCCATGAGGCAGCTTTACAGCTTCTTATGGCTTTCCAGAAGTGAAAGGCAGCAATTATGATTGGATTCAAGCCAGTTCACAGCCAGGTCTCAGTAATTCAATTTGCCCATCATTGCCATTCAATCTCAAAGGTTGACACCTTAAGCCTACCTCCAAAAGGAAATAAAAATAAAACAATCATCGTGGACGATTAATTACAAATTTTTAATTTTAAGAAGCTGCATCATGTCTGACAATATTTTCATCTGCTCTTCCAAACCAATTTTACCTCATTGCACACCTCTTTCGAATTTTCCATTCCTTACTTAGATATCTTTCGGGCTACTTGGAGGGATTGCTGACAATAGGCTCCTTAAGGATGGCTATTGTGTGAGTGGGAATTACTGGCTGAGGCACCCAGTATGTTGTTTTTTAATGGAGGGGTCTTGTTACTGAAGCAGCTTTTGCAATTTTAAGGTTGACAAATACTCTCCAATTTGGGATGAAAGGGGATAAAAGAAAAAACTTGTCACTGGAAATGCTCTTAGATGGACATTACAGATAATTTGGGGTTCTGTCTTGGAACCAAACTGCATCTTTGATACTTCTGCTTTTGTTTGCATCAGCTGTATGCAGGGACCTGTCCAAGGTTCATTCAGTTTAAGGTTTCCAGCTAGATCTGACTCAGAAGTAGGATTTGTGGTCCATGGGAAATTTGTTGGGGCTTTTAGAATTTCATTCCAGTCCAAATCAAATTTAAGTGAGATATTTTCAGGAATTTTTATGAACTGGAAGTTCCCCAAACCATTCAGCTGCTCAGTGATTATCACAGCTAAAATGAGAACTGATTTCACAAAGCAGTGATAGGGACTCTCAAATTCCTACTTCCAGATAGTTCCATCTGTGACTTGCTCTGTGAAGCGGACACTGTAGTCTCCAAACTTTGCCAACTCAGGAACTGCCTTAGATGCAGTGAATGTGAACAGGACCTGAAACACTTCTAAAAAAAAATCATCCTTGTTTCAGTGGCACTGTTTACTGAAAAGAACGGTGGCACACCTGGCAGTCCTGGTTTTGCCACTCACACAAGACTGTCCAGTCTTGTTCAAGTTCTTCATCAATGACCTGGATGAAGGGACAGAGTGCCTCCTCACCAAGTTTGCTGATGATACCAAACTGGGAGGAGCGGCTGATACACCTGAGGGCTGTGCTGCCATTCAGAGAGACCTGGACAGGCTGGAGAGCTGGGTGGAGAGGAACCTCATGAGGTTCAACAAGGGTCCTGCACCTAGGGAGGAATAACTGCATGCACCAGTATAGGCTGGGGGGTGACCTTCTGGAGAGCAGCTCTGCCAAGAAGGACCTGGGAGTGCTGGTGGATGACAAATCGACCATGAGCCAGCAATGTGCCCTTGTGGCCAAGAAGGCCAGTAGTGTTCTGGGGTGCATTCAGAAGACTGTTGCCAGCAGGTTGAGGAAGGTGATTCTGCCCCTCTACTCAGCCCTGGGGAGGCCTCATCTCGAGTACTGTGTCCAGTTCTGGCTGCCCAGTACGAGAGAGACATGGAGCTACTGGAGAGAGTCCAGCATAGGGCTACGAAGATGATCAGAGGGCTGGAGCATCTGCCCTATGAGGAACAGCTGTGAGAGCTGGGCCTCTTCAGCCTGGGAAAGAGAAGACTGATGGGGGATCTTATCAATGTGTATAAGTACCTGAAGGGGGGGGTGTGTGAAGGGGATGGGGACAAACTCTTTTCAGTTGTCCCATGTGACCGGACAAGAGGCAATGGGCAGAAACTGATCCACAGGAAGTTCCACCTGAACGTGAGGGGAATTTCTTCACTGTGAGAGTGATGGAGCCCTGGACCAGGTTGCCCAGAGAAGTTGTGGAGTCTCCTTCTCTGGAGATAGTCAAGGCCCGCCTGGATGCAACCCTGTCTAACATGCTCTAGGTGACCCTGCTTGAGCAGGGAGGTTGGACTAGATGATCTCCGGAGGTCCCTTCCAACCTTACTGATTCTGTGATAAACACTTTTGAGTCAAAAATTCTTCCTTGACTTATATATGACTCACTCCCAAATCCTAAATGTAATTAATTCTCTCTGCTCAGTCTGTTCCACTTCATGCCTTCCCAACCAAAACTTAGGCCCTTCTATGAACTAGTTCAAAGACACCAAGCAAATAACAATTACCAGTCCTTATTCAAACCTATCAGAAAGATCTGCTCAGGAAGTATAGTCCTAAAATACTACTGCACAGAGCAGTAGACACTAGATCCTGTCCCTCAGGCTTTCTTGGCCAGTTTTTCTACATCTATTTTGTACTTCACCCAGTAGAAATCATACCACTGTTTGCAACCCCTTAAATATCCAGCAGCTTTTAAATTATGACATTACCTGTCAGCCTCCCCTCTCCCCCGACTCCAGTGGATCTAGAACTAGCTAATAATCACTTGCTTCTTTTTGCCATCAATATTTTACCACAAACCCTGAACCTTCCCACTGTGAACACAGTTCTCATTAGGGTATTTTAAGCAGCGATCATATTTCAGGAAAGCTGTCACCAAATCCACACTATTCTGATATCAGGTTCTCTCTGCAGGAATCGTTTGGTTTCTCTGGAGTCCCCATAACCACTGTTTCACTGGATTTGCAAGCTGAAGGAAGACTGGAGACCATCATCTCTTTCTRAACATACTCATTCCCCTGAGCACTCATTTCTGTGTTCTTTGTTTGTGCAGACTGGCATTTGCCATCAATCCAACAGCAAAACTATCTGGACAAAACATCAATAGCAACCAGTGTTATGCCTGAATCCATGCTTTTGAGTTATTACAAAACCATAGCACTGCAGTTATTCTAATCTGTGGATAAGCTGCCCCTCTGGTTTTGAATCTGAAGAACTACTGTTGGGATGCCTGGTCTGTTCTGATCACAAGCTTCGTTCTGTAAGAATAGTTGTGAAAATATTCTATAGTTTTAATCGCTGGCAGAGATGCAGTAAGCTCTCTCAGGAGAGCTTAACTATTGACTCTAATAAACTGTCATCCTCTCAAGTCATTTATATTCCTGTATCAATACTTAATCCATAAACACTAGYATCTGTGTCTAATAGAGAAGCCCTGGTAGGTTAAAACAGAAAAAAAACAGAAGAACCTTCCTATCTCTGAAAATACTAAATCACACGCTGACCATTGAAATAACATTCCTTTCCTACCCTTTTTATGCAAATGTTATGTAATATTGTGAAACACACAAATAAGCCTCCTCTAGTAGGATTGAAGTCCCACAAAACTACACATCTGTGAGTCTCTGGGGAGCTGRCTGGTGTTCAAATATCTTAAGAGTAGAATTTCCCTCCTCACTGCTCTCTGTGCCAGAGATAAATTCATTCTTTTCAAAACAATTCATATTTCTTTGGGTACAGTAGACCACAAGTCTTGAGCTGATCCCAGACTGTTTGTAAATATTATTTAATGTTGTTCAAAGATACTAACRTGTGCCCAGGGTATTATCAGCTATAGTGAACAGGCCAGGAGGAGTTCCTGGACCAAAGGCTTCTCTGGTGGTCTTTCAAATATAGCTACCTGCTACCAAATCAAAGATCATATTGAATTGACACAAACCTTGTCTGTAATAAAACATTTTTTTCATCCTTAGGGCCAATTTCCATTAACAATTCTGACTTAATATTCACTGTGAAAAATCAGATTAAATTGTTACAGGGTCTAGGGAATCATCTATTCATGGTCACTCAAAGAAAGCCTTTTAAAGGGTTCAAGGTAGTTTCTACACAGGAACCAACTCTGACTTTTTTTTTTCCTAACAAGAATTACGGTTGAAGCACAGGAACAGTTGATGGTTCAGCGATGCTCTTCTGATATGTTTTTTTCCCATGTCCTTTGTGGCCTTTTCTTTCTCTGCTTCCTGGCAAAAGAAGAGGTGGCTGTTTGATGTGCTGGTTCTCCTGCTGACAGTCTGGAGTTGGCTGGGAACACTGCAACCTCAGTCTTTGCTGAATCAGGGAAAAAGCCTTGACCCTTAACCAGAAGGTCTTTTGGACCATTCTGAGGCTGCCTGTTTAAAGGAGTAGTACCATATCAGAACAAATCTAACAGTAATCCCTAACTCCATCTCACCTTCAGTTTCATCCTTTTAGTGTTCTTCCTATATACTCTTCTTTTACTCCGGTGTCTCAAGTTTTAGAAGTATCGCTTTTTTCTTTTTAGTGTTAGTCATACTACCAAATGTACAAGAATTCACCCCTCCTTCAGATCTACTAAAAACCTAACACAGAAGATCCTGCTGTAAACTTTGTACTAAAATTGGCTGTTCAGAAATTTCCTGAACTGGATGTTTAGCTGCATTTATTCTTGCAGGACAGTTTGTTCACACTGGTAAATTACTTGCTTCACGCAAACAGATCTTTAGAGGATTTGCCACAGACTGGATTTATAAGGTACCACCTGTCAACTGACAGTCACTATTAGTCACCAAAAAAGGCACAAGCGGACAGACTCACTTTGAGTCTGCATAGCCAGGCTGATATAATTGTCATGTTTGAAGCTATGTTCATATTGTTCGATAATCAAGCTCCCATTCTTGTTGCTGAACTGCCCAGTTTTAAGTGATGCTGGGATGAGTCCTTGTTTTTCCATTCTTTGCCCAATAATTATTGATGTTCTTCTTCTTCTTCTTTTTTTTTTTTTTTTTAATGAGACATGTTGTACCAGACATTTTCATGCTGTAGTCTGGCTAGCTGTATATTTTTTATTTTTTTTTCTGCTGTCTGCATTTAGTTGAATTATTTCTTTGCATTATCATAAATTTACTTTGTCTCATAAACCAAATGTATTATTTTTACTGATAGTTTGAAAATGAAACAGACCATAATCCCTTTTCCAGTATGTATACTAGCCACAGAGCTGTGTTTACAGAGCTCGTGACAGTAATTTCTCAGTCTCCTTATATGTGCTTGCTTCACATCCCAGATCACAGCTGCAAGAAGTGATGTGTTTATCAGCTTGGAACTCCATGGGTAAATTCCAGTGCCTTTCTAGGGGCTTCTAGCTTCCTTCCACTTGCCTTGGTCCAGAAAAACATATAGAAATTGATCTACTCATAATTTATTTACCCTAGAAATGTTCATTGGTATCTATGCATTCTACAAGCCTCCATAGTCCTCTGCAAGTTAGCTGAGATGTCTCATTTCTCTCACTTCCTGACTCTCATTTATCCTCTAGCCCCCACAGTCCTTAAACTAATGGCCCAAGGCTCCCTGAAGATGAAGATAATTCCATCTCTTTCTGGTGGGTGAATTGTGTAATGCCATCGGAACTGGATGTGATGTCCCACATCCCTTCTGTTCCTTTTTCAACTGTGCATTTGGGTGATGAGGAGGAGGTGAGCTGAATAGGATTCCCACTGAATCTTCCCCTTCAGAAAGAACATCTTTGCATTTGATGACCTGGGACACTACAGAAATCTTCGGAGCCTTTTTGGCTAACAAGAAAGTTAGGAAAATGATGTAATTGCTTCATGTTGTTGCGGAGTATATGTGTCACTAAGGAGTTACAGGAGAACACAGCCACCTCCTCACTTATGCTATATGAAGCTGGAGATGAGGGGCCAACAYTTAACTGGAGTGGTGGCAAGTAGTGGGAAGGGCTCTGGAGAGAGGACCCAGCTGCCAGGGACTCCTGCGCTGTTGTGGAAGGCTCCTCAAAGAGCAAGCTACAGGGGCTGAGGAGGAGATGGCATCACGCTGCCTGGAGCAGGCATCCCCTTGGGCTGTTACGCAGAGCCTGCAGTCTGCTAGAAACTCAGAAAATCCTGCCAGAGAGATAACAGATCATTTGAAGGAGAAGCTTATTATTTCCTCTGTGCTTAAACTGAAGGTGTAGCAGAAGAGGAAGCACTGAAGGCCCTCTACCAGGCTGCAACAAGGCAGCTATTCAAATATTGGCCTTATYGTCTTACTGAAGGTCAAACAGAGCTGTAGTAGTCGTGTTAGGAAAGGAAAGGAAGAATCTTAGCTCATGTGTTTTTCTCTAAATGATAGATACATACTTCCCCGTACCACTGAATTTCCTTGTCACGATGGGTTTATTTGACTGCATTGTGTGCTTCTGTGATTTAATTGTTATGTTATTAGGGTGAGTAAAATAAAGCTGCAGCTTTTCTTTTGCTGTATTAGTGTGGTTTAATTACATTTGGGAAAGGCGAAAAGGAGAGTGGGAGCTTGCCAACATTAATGCTGTCTGTCATTCACAGCCCATTGATGACAAGGAGTTGAAAGCTTGGCAGTTACTCTGGTAATCAGCAACCTGGCTGATGACGAATGGAAAAGATTATGTGAAATTTCCTGAAAGGGGGGAAAAAAAAGGAGTTCTCCAAAGAAATAAAATACAAAACAAGAACAAAGGGCAAAAAATCCAGCCCCCAACTTCTAAATCCAACACTAAATCCTTTTTATAATGTTTACATGAAAGACACTACATGAAACAGTAATAATAAAAGAAAAATTCCACTAGTAAACTGTGTTTAATGTCTATAAAAGGGATCTATGTTCCTAAAATAGGAGCACAAATATGTCTACTTGATTGTTGCTAAAAGCGATTTGGAAATGGACTTTTTCGCCATAGCCGAAGAATATGTATCACTGATAGGAAAAACACCTTTCATCACCATAGATGACATCTCAGTTACATTTTTAATTTATTAACATTGAAAAGAAACTAATCATTAGAGCCATTCCAAATATATCACTCCTGATCTTTCAAAATATAAATGCCTTTCGTTTTCTTCCTTGCATTCACTCTACTTAATTTTCTCTTTTTAATATAGGAGAATGCACAGTTATTTCATCTTATTTTTAGTAACATAGGGAACTGCTATTCAGGCTTAGATGTATTTGTAATACTCCAGCCTTCAACACAGTAGTAATCTTCAAAAAGAGCTCCAATAAAATAAAACCAGGAACTGTATCAATATTTAGAATGAGAACAAATTCTATAGTAGTTATTTGGTTTTTCTACAACCTGTACAATTGATGATTTGTGACATTTCTCATTTGTCTTAATTAAAACCTGAATATAATTCCAAACCCATTTTTGGCATCTCTGGTATGAAACAATACTGACTTCTCTGAGGTTTTGTTCTGTCATTTTTCTGTAGCTGCTGGATATACCTACTGAATTTCACACTTCACATAATTACTCTTCAGTATTTCAGACTTATACCTTTCATTTTGCTTGTGATGGGCAAGTTAAAAGTCTCTATGGTATCTACAGTGTTACTATACCATAGTTTTAAAAATAAGAAAAGCCTGTAATTGGACAATGTACAATTGTTTGTTCGGTATGTGAGCAAATGTGAAATATTTTTTTGTTTCTTCTGTACACAGCATAATGCAAGAGAAAAACAAATGCCTTTTAATCATGATGTTAAGCAACTGAGGCAATTTAAAGCTTATCAGTAGGTAATGTTGACTGTGCAGGACTATAAACAGGGGATTTCTCTTTCACATTGTTGAACAGACACATCACTATGTGGCTTCAGGCTTTTTTCCCACAGGCAATCTACAACAGTTCCACATTTTAAGATGAGTTGGAGGGAACATCTCACCACAGTTGAAAGAAGATCACTGAGATTTAATGGAAAAATAAATATGAACAAGAATGATTTGACTGATATATTTAGTGCTAAGAAATAGCTATATGTTTATTATATTAAAAATATAATGCATGTTAAACTCCCCCCACTGAAAAAAAAGACAATGAAATACTTTATTTCTGTATCAGATCCAGTTTTAAATTTCTGAGGAAAAGATGAAAAAGTTGGGTAAAACTCAGGTAATGCATTTTTTGTGTTAGCAACAAAGTTCCACTGCCCAAATAATAGGTCTCTTCATCGCTGGACAATGAAAAGGTAAAGCTACTTTGTAGACAAGGCTTCCAGTATATGTTCTTTTCTCCATGTAGTAAGTATGCCCAGGGACAACATCATGTTTTTCTGTATTTGTCCAGTTTTTATGGACATACAGTAATGCACTAGCTCAGGTACACAATGGCTGATTTGCATGCTATATATTCAGGAGTCTTGACTAAGACCATCCTGAAAGTATAGCTCAGCTTTACTTACACATGTGTATTAAATCTGACTCTTTAGCAAAGTATCATTCTCTGTATGAGCAGTAAGTCAGACAAGTCTAGGAAGTATTGACTTAGTGCGTATGAATGGACTAACTCTACAGTGAATGCACAGAAAGTCTGACATGTCAAAGAAGCACAGAGGATGAGAATTGGATAACATAAGAGAGGATGGATTGCAGATTTCAGAGCTATAGACTGTCAGTCAGTGGTGGTCTACTGTTCCTCTTCTGCAGTGACACTGTGCTGACAGAAGTCTACATAAACCCTTATCAGTAAAAATCAAAGTGCCTGAAATGCATAAAAAATCCTAGAGTAGATTAGATCTGTTCACTTAATGCATAGTTTTAAAGCACTGATTTAAAATAATTTTTATATAAATAATTGTCAACCACCAATGAACCAGCCAAATGAAATTTAGAAAGAGCAGAAATAAAGTGATGTGCTGTTATTTGGGATTCTCTTTTCTCTACTGTCCCTTTCTGCCTTCCTCAGTGATCTCCTGAATGTCATTTTCCCAACTATCTTTCACTTTAGGTAAGTGGATCATTTCCTCCCCTATCACTTGACATTCATTTTTGTCATTTGCTACATAAGTGAAGGTTCACATACAACAATTTCTGTGGTCAAATGTGATCATTTAAAAATAGGACATAAAAGCTCTTCCACCATCCAGCAACAACTAGTTAGGGCTTTTTTGCTTCATTATCCCATGAACTGCATCAAGATCCCAATACAACTTCTGATTAACTGGAAAATGTATTATTCCATCATATTTCAAAAAATCATTACTAAAAATCAAATATTATTTTTGCTGATATTTTATCTACATCTATTCAAACTATATTTGAAATTACAGCTAACTTGGGTTTTATCTTTGCTGTCATGCAAACTGAAGTAACTTAAGATCATAGATGCTTGCTGCTTAAGTTTTTAGGATGGTGATGCCACTGGATTGACTGAAGTCACTGGCTAAGCAGACAGAACAGGATGCAACTGGTGCGGGAAAGCAGTTTTTGAAAGCTGCAGCTTCTCCTGCAGACAGGGTGAATATATTCTTTGTTTCAATTCGAGTAGTTCAGTTAATGCTATTTAACTCAAAGCTGAAAAATCAACTTAAAAGTTGAAAAAACAAGATTGCCTATTCTCCCCCTTCAGTCTACAAATAAATCTGAGAGGATAAGATCTACTTTATCTAAGATTGTGAAGGACATGGTTACTAAAAGCTGCCAATTTAATTCCCTTTCTACAGGTCATTATTTGAGTTATTTCATAAAACATTTTAAAATGCAAGCATGCTTTTGAAATGCATCAAGGACATTTAAGGTAGTCTAAAGTCTTAATTAATGAACAGTTTAAAATGATGCTATGTAAATTTTAATTGAGTGACAATTTTCACACAAATAGAGCTTGACACACAACATAAGTGAAAAAATAAAAATCTGACGTATTCATTAATTTGTAATATAATAACGAGTATGAAATTAATATTTTGAATAAAAACTTTTAAAGCTAAATAATTAAATATGTCTAGGTATAATCTCATCGCTTTGTTGGAACAGTGTATCTAAAGAACCAGATTTAGTAATACTAATCAGTCACAAATTCAGATTTACATGTTAAACAAAAAATGAAAAGTTTCTCTTTGAAAAGACAATTTAAAAAACCTAAAAAAATAAATAAATTAGTAAGATAAATATATTTCTGCTTGTTCTTTTAAATCATAATTACAATGAAGGATTTACATGAAACCTTTCTTACTACATCTGGAATGTTTCATTATTTATTTTTAATATTGAAGACAATAATAAATAAGAATGGTACTTAGCTGATTTCCCCCCCCCCTTTTTTTTGGTAGGAATTTATTACTCAGATTTCCCATAGGGAAACTATACAGCCTCAAGATTTCCAAAAAAGGGTGCCTGTAATTACATTTCTAAGCTTGTATTCAGGCATCCGAATAAGTGAATTGATTGTGAATATGCTCTGCAGCTTCTAGTACGTCCTAACCATTAGGCTGATCAAAACATTTTCAAGCATATTTATATTGTTGTAAAAATGCTGACATGTCAAAATGCAAACTTTCAACATAAATATATGTTTTCCCAATAACAGAAACTATAAGGACAAGTTCTCAAGTCCAGTTTTCAGTTTCTGACATACAGCCAAACTCCATCTCCATCTGCACACAGAGCCGTTAAGAGCTCAGTRGGTAGCAGAGATACTCACCCCGTATGTGGAAGCTTGAGTTCAAGATTGGCCTCTGCTTTGGTCTGCTGTGCTGGTGTGAGATGCATCCCTTTATTTCCTCCAGAAAATGTTCTTTATTTCATTCTGTCACAAAACAAACACCCAAATATCAATGCTCTTTTATGGAACAGAATTTTTATTTTCCAGCTCAGCATTTTTTTTAAAAAAGACTGTTTTATCAGTGGTAAAGTCACTATGTGCCCTAAAGGCAGCCCTAAGTCTGCTAATTGTTGATATCCAACAGACTTCCTTGCCTAGTAGGCGATACTGGAACAAGTGTGTAGGAATTAAATTTATTCTGGGAAGGATTTTAAAATATTTCATTTTAGAAATGCTTGACAATTGCGCAGTAAGGCCCTTTCTGTGTAATTTTCCTCTTCTCGATGTATGCATTTAACTCTCCTGCTCTCCACTCATAATATCATAGGARTATAATATTATATATTTATGATTCTTTCATGGCCTGATTTTTGATGTGAACAGAAGCACTGCATGCTCAGTACCTCTGAGACATACAGCTGAGGACAGCATGGAAAGGGCCTTCTCCTCCACTGCCACCTGCAAACTTGCCCAGTGCCCTGCGAGCAGCTGTGGCTGCATCCGCCTGCCCGCCCACCAGGACCCTGAACCCACCATGACCACGGCCACCGTAGCCACTTCGGCAGCGGGGCAGGGCCTGCAAAGGGAGAAACTGCGGCCCCCGTCGGGCTGCCGGCTCCTGGCATGGGGACAGCGGCACTGGCCTGCACGCCCCGCCCTCGCGCCTAACGGTSGCCCTCGCGCCTAACGGCCGCCCTCGCGCCTAACGGCCGCCCTCGCGCCTGATGGCCTCTCTCCCGCCGAACGGCCGCCCTGGCGCCTAACGGTCGGCGCAGCAGGCCCCTGCCGCGGACCCCTACAAACTTCCCCGCCGCCTTGACAGGATGAGGAGGGCCTCGGGGCACGGCGGCCCGGGACACCCCCCGCCGTCGATCAGCCCCACCCGGAAAGGCCGGCCGGCGTCCCCGAGCTCGCCACCCCCCCTCCTTAGGGCCCTGGCCCAACTCTGCCCGGGGCGGTCCCGCCAGCGGCCCGCGGGCGCAGGGACGAGGGCGCAGCCTCCCCCTGC
>NW_028187100.1:1698636-1934828 GCF_003343005.1 Rhea americana
AAAAACAAGCCCCAAAGCTAGAGAGTGAGGCAGTCAGCGGGGAGGGGGGGGAAGGGCTTTTCTGAGGAGCTGGAGAGAGGCGGAGGGAGAGCCGCCGAGGTCCTCGCAGCGCCCCGCGCTCTGCCTCAGCGCTGCTCTGCCGGCGCCTGCCGCCCGCCGGGCTGCAGGCAGGGGGGGTGTGAAGGTAAGGGCTGTCACCGTGGCTCCGCCGGGCCGGCCCCGCTGAGGGCTCCGTGGTGTGCCGGTGCGTGCGCTCACGGCGCGGCGCGGGGGGAAGGCGCCGGCCCCACGCGTGCCGCGCCGCCGACCTCGGCGCGCCGGGAAGTTACTTTGTTCGGAGAGTTGCCGCGGGCGGGCGAGCGGACCGGGACTCTGCGGGCCCCCGCCGGCCGCTTCCAGGTGTCGCCGGCGCCGCCAGCGAGCGCCCGGCACTGGCGGCCCGCGGAGAGCCCGGGAGCTCCTTCAGCCGCGGCTTCCCCGCGCGTAGCGAGAGGAGAGGGTGAGGGACGTGGAAGAACTTCCCTTTGTCACAGGAGAGGGTTTCAGTGACCTTCCAAAGTTTTGTTCCAGGAGGAAACAGTCCAGTAAGTTTTTCAAAATTCATGCTGATTTTGATATAATCTGTCGCACTGCTATTTGGTATCCAGCATGCACAGAGCGATGGAACAGGAAGAAAAGATTTGGGAGGTTTAGGTAGTGATTTCATTGCTTTTATTATGTTGCTTTCTTAAGAGCTGCAATTTGGATGTTGCATTTTCAGACAGCTAATACGGAAAACATTTATATACCTAGATGTATATGGGTAATGTAAAAGATAAAGACAGGAAGCACACAGAGGCAGGACAGATTTTAAACATTCAGTTCCGTTTGGGAAAAGATCGATAGTTGAAGATTTCTTCTTTCACGATCTGTACCTTGACAATGTCATAAATAAGAAATCTGCTGATACTGAACTTCAGTTAAATTTGAATGAATTTAGTAAGTAATCTATAGTATAAGAGGGCTTTTGATATTCTGCACAAATTGATAACTAGGCAAGATTATTAAACTTTGTGGTTGGCTTCTGATGAGGTAAACTCTCATTCATTCAAAAGAATAGCAGTAGATAAAACAATGATACAAGACTGTATCTTAAAAATGCATGTCCAGAATTTGACTACCATAAAAAGACTATCTCATTTGAGAAGAGTAGTTAAGGAGTCATTCATTATATGATGGTAATCTGTGTTGTAGTCATACATAATAAACCGTTTCTTGATGCCAGGCACTGCAAATTGTCCGACAATATACTATACAAACAGGGTTTTAAATTTTTTATTTTATAGATTTATTTTGAAATTGTTAAATTCATGTATGATACATACATAAATTGATTGATGTTAATTATTAGTCATGGTATTCTAATAGTATATTTAAACAGTTTTGACTTTGCTCTTCCAGTTTATTTCATTGTCTCAGGCTATCCGAGACAGAAAAATCTTCAAATTTCTCTTTCCTTCTGAACATGTGTTAACCCCTCTTTCTTTTTTCTTTTTTCTCTCCTTTGGCTTAATTTAAAGCAAAATAACCACTGAAAATACCTATACAAGTTTACGTAAAGAAAAATGTCAATTTTAAAGATACCTAAATGTTCTTGGTAGACTAGAGCAAACCCATCATGCCCTTTGTGAAAACCTTCTATTAAACATATTTGTACAATACTTGTTTTGGTATTAGTTTCTGATGCCAAACAACAAACATGAGAAAATGCAGAGATAAAGCTGTCACTCTGATCTTTGTTTAAACAGGTCGTTCATTTTATTTAGTGCTGTGTACTCATTACAGGAGCTGTTAGTAGGAATGCAAGGTGGACATGAGTTCATACATAGCCTGTTCTGACATTGATGTTTCTGCTTCTTGAACTAATGACTCATAGCATATAGTRTTGTTTGTGATCATATTTATTTAACTGGATTCAGTAAGAAACTAGAAAAAATTTCCAGATTATATCCTCTTAGGAACTGAACAGGATTAGTTCTCTTTCTCAGGTGCAGTCCTCACCTGCTGAGTAACATAGGAGGAGGCCCTGCTTTATTTTAGTAGAACATGTAGAGGTGCATGAAGAGCTTACTGTTTTTAAGTCAGCTAGAATTTTGCCAATGAATTACAAGGAAGCAGACTCAAATCCCATGAAACCAGGTAACTGTTTAGTCGATTATCCAAACAGTTTCTTTTTCCAGACATATGGAAACAATAACAAATAGGGAACAAAACCAGTAAGTTTATAATTGAGAGTTTTAATATTTTGTACATAAAACAGTTTTCATCTCAAATGATTAATAAACATAGTAAAAAGAAATCAATGCAGTCTATTTGAAGAACAAATGGGCCAATTTAGGGTTGTGTATGTAAGRTAATCTGAGGGATGATGAGCCTCTGTACAAGTAACTTATATTAAGATATGTTAGTTAAAACGTATAGTTTGAGATCTCAGAAGAAGATTAAATATAGTGCTGGCAACTTTAATTCACGTGTTCTGGAATGTACACCAGGTTAGTTTCAGAGATCATTGTCCAGAGGTGAAATAAGGTCGTTGTCAGAGCATGTGAAAGCAAGGTAGTCTCCAGTTGTGATTTCTAACTTTAATACATATTCTAGGCTATGTTTCAAAATATAAGCAACATTAGTTGTGTAAGAGCATCCTTTAAGATCACTTGGCTTTTGTCCTTTGACTTCCTCTTAGAATATCATCCTTTGAGCCTGATGTTACTGTAAGTAAAATACATGTGAATGTACTGCTTGGGCAAGGTTGCAGAATGACAGTCCAGTATAAGAAATATTGCAGAAAAGAGCAAAGTTATTATGGTAATGACTGCTCACCTGCTACTGTAGTGACCATCTCTAGAGAATAAAGTAGTTCATTCTTTGTGACTGCTCACTACTTGACCTCATTGTTGAAACTGTCAACAAGTGTGCCAGTTTTGCTGTATTTGGTATGACAGCGAGAATTATGTTAAGATTAACAAGTAACCATCGCTGTTTATATGTAGTAACTTGCAGTCACAACTGATTAGGGATTCATTACACTAACCTAAATACAAAATGCTTAACATTACTGCATTCAGTCACTGTTTAAGTAGCCAAAATCCCATTATCCACTGTGGGAGCAAGATTGAGTCTGTAGTGTCATTTAAGCATACTGTATTGTATATTACTATAGAGAGCCTTACTGATACTGCTATAAAAGGAACTGGTTATCTTTTTCAGATATCTATTCTCAAAGGTATGTGTAATACATTTCAATTTGAAGTATCTGCTCTAACTTGTTATATAGTTTTAGTTTATACATTTCTGCTAATAACAATTTTACTATATATGGCACATGTATTTTTTCTGAAAGCTATTTTTTGTGCAGAATGACCTCCTGACCTTTTAAGTTCAGTTCCTCTGCCATACAGCCAATCCAGCTTGCCTTATGGCAGATGAAGGTTTCGCCATTCAACCAAAGACTGAAGCCAGCAGAGCAGCTGTAGAAGCAGCATAAGAAAGAGATGATGGTTACTGATATTTTTGACTGTTTTTTCTCTGCCTTTCCCTAATTGGTTGTTTTGCTCCAGCTCCTTCTTTGCCAGCTCTCGCAGTCAGTTCGCTTTGCTTCATGTGCTCTATATCTCAAACATTCTGCATGACACTTTCTTAACGTCTTTTTCCTTCTCTCACCTGCTCTATCATATCCCATCTTCTCTCTGCTCTTGGGTTTTGTGGAGCTAATCCCATTTAATTGTTCCTTTCTTGGAAAAGAAAATGCAAAGARCGTAATGTTTTGCCATTGCATCAGTCATTCGTCTGTGTTGCTGATTTTTTTTCCCTGACATTTCCTTTGTTTGGTTTATGTAGACTGTAAGCTCTTTGGGGCAGATATTCTTTGTTATTCAGTGACTGTACAGTGCCTAGCATAATTTTCTCCTGGGTCTCAATTGGTCTATGGTCTATAAAAATAATAAATAATAATACCAAGATTACTTTGACCTCATGGAACTGCCTCTCTTCTGGTTTTTGGTAGTAAACCAAAAAATTTYTTACTTAGAGCTTATCTTTACTGCTGTTCTAAGGTGTATCTCAGTTTTGCTCCTCAACACATATACTGAAGTCCCTAGCGTGAGTAGTTTTTGGTAAAAGTGCAAGATACCTTGCCCAATGCAGAGGGGAGAGGATGAATTAAAACTTGACTACTACCAGTAGTTAACAGTGTAGTACCTTGAAGAAGAACTGAAATAAAAAATGACAGTTTAAACAGTTTCTAGTGGAAAATTCAGTTTTGGAAACACTCCCTTCCCCTCACAAAAAAATGTTTTAATTTCACCTTCACCAAGCTGATAAAGAGTAAGGGAAAAGAAAATCCCCCAAAATATATAGTGGTTTCATTTGAATAATTTGGTATTTTCCTTATAAAAATTTGTTCATTTTACTTTTCACATACTTTGCTTTAGCATCTTTTAAGTCAAATGAAAAATTGTACTCAGCCCACATAAATGTTCAAAAGAGTTTCTCAAACCTCTACAGATCAGGGGACTTAACAGTGCAAACAGTTACGAACACAGCTATTCAGTGGCAGCCAGTCCGGTCACTGAACAATCAAGCGATCATCACCTTTGGTGCAGGCTGAGCAGTGCTTTACAGTGTGATAGCTTCCACCTGAACTGGCCTAGCTGGCATGGAGTAATGTGAGTGCATTATCCCCGTGTAGCTGTTGTCCCAAATCTAATTTCTGGGTGGCCTCTTTAGCTTCAGGGAGAGCAACGATTTGAAGTGTCCCTGTGTGAGAAAGGCATTGTAGGGCTGAATCCTACTGACGAACAAAGCAGCAGTCATCCATGTGAGGTCTGGAGAACATCCAGAGATGTTTGACCTGAATCGCGCCCCTCCCCCCCCCCCACACCCCAGGCTGTGTATCTGGGACTTCCCCCTTAAAATCTTTCCTCTCTCTTTCTCTTCGAAAGTGTTTAGTTGCCTCTGCCTCCCTTTCCTGTGAGCCTTGTAAGGGGGATTTGTGGGGGCATGACTTTGTGAATAGGAGGAGTGGGTGGCCCGAAGACCTCTTGTGTATTTTTTCCTTATCGGTCCTGGGAGGGTTACGTGGGGTTTGAGGGGGACGGGAYGGGGAAGGAGGAGAAACAGGACAAACCCACCGACTTTCAGTATTAATAGAGTGACGTGAAGGATTCCAATGGGGATGAATGAACCTAAATGATTGAAAGGTGAAAACAACATCTATAGGACAATATATTTAATTTTCAGTTTTGTGTCTGAGAGAAAAAATGAAGCTTAAAAAGATTTACTCCATTCTTCTGTGATTGAACTTCAGTCCTTAATGAAAAATAATGTGCTGATCTCCACAGTTATCATTATAGGTGTACTTAAATATAAGCTGTATTTGACTTTCCATTTGTTATATATCCTTATATAGCTTATATTTTRGCATTTCATTCATCTTGAACTATAGGAATAGATTGGCCAGTTTTATTTTTGCTGTTTGTGTGTATTAACATAAAGATCAGCAACCTTTCATGAGTGATTAGATGGTAATGTTAGATTTATTTCTGAAATCAGAGGAGATTATTGGCAATAGAAACTTGGCCAAAGCTAAGAGATGCTGCTTCACAAGCAGGGAAGACTCTGTAAACTGCTTTATTAGTAGTAACTTGCTTGCATATGAAGCAACAGTTCTCAGCTCCTGCTAAACTCAGAATACATCTCCAGCTGTGTGTTCCAGTTGTGCTGTGCCCTGTTCAAATCCACCCCCAGCCGCCCCCTGACCTGCGCTACGCTTCGCTGATCGCTAAGCTTACTCTGCTGGTGACCAAAACTGATTTTGAATCCTTACGTGAAAATCAATTGAACTGACCAATAAAATAATCCTCTGCTCAGTGTTAGACCTTGCCACATTCTGATATAATTTTTGTATTGGAGCAAGCAGGCTAAACTATATGGAATGCATTCTGCTTCAGATATGCATGAACAACCAAATGGGCCAAATTCTATGCGTTTATGCACAGTTCCAGTTGAAATCAATTTGGATGACTTCTGTGGCTAAGGCAAGTGGGATTTGACCCAGTAGGGGTTGTACAGATGCAGCCTGGAAAATAAGTGTTTGGCCAGTTGTCGCAAAAGCTGAAAGAAACAAACAAAATTCTTCAGTTATAAATTTAAACCAAACCTTTGTTTCTTAAACATATTATGTGTCAGTATTTACATATTCATTTTCTAAGTAAATAATACTGCATTTTAAAGGATTCAAGAGCTGAATCAAATGGCAGGCCTAACTACAGACTGAGATATACAGTCAAATCACCACAACCCTAATTTACTCCTATTGGAATGTCCATTTTTAGTAATTTTTCCACATAACCTGTATTTTTAGCTATTTTTTCTTACTATTGTCATTCTGGGATTTGTAATTTTTCCTACACACAAATGTATAACCATGATTTGCAGTAACGTAACAGATTTTAAAGTACTGCCAGAGATGAAAGCAAATTTTAGAGTGAGGAATGAGTTTTGTGGCTTTTAGATATTTATTTAAAATTTCCTTCCCTAGAGGTAATTACTTAAATAGATTAGCTACCTCTGAAGGTATTTGAGGATAAATACAGGTGATATTGAGCCAAATAGTATATTTTTGAGGGAAGRGACTTGGTTTTACCTAAGAAAAATGTATCCATTTAAAACTTTTATCCAAATACAGTGTTTTGTACATTCAGACAAGATCACATATAGGATTATAATMCAGCATTTAGCCTTGAAAAATGCTCAGTCTATTTATACATCTTAAAGCATTGCAGATTTAAATATAAAAATATATTGGTTATATTGTAAAATCGAAGTTAAGGTGTAAACAAATATTGTTAGATCGTGTTTATTTTTAAATTGAATAAATGAACAGTTATTTGTATGGATGAAGACTTGATTTAGAAAATGATACTACTGATAATTCCAAATAAAATTATATCTCTACAAAGAGAAGATTCAGTTACTGTAGTTTTGGGAAACTAGATAGGGAAAATAGAAAAAGTAATTTAAAATCATGCAATCCTAGTTCAAAATAAGACTAGCTAGGAAGGTTTCTAAGTGGTAACTGCTTTAAATCAGTACTGAATTAGATTTCACAGGCGAATTATTGTAATTTTAGTGTTTTCTGAATTCATTCATCTATCTGTTTTTCTGGATGCCTGGTCAGAACTTTGGCACGTAGTAGGTAAAATATATCTGTTGAGGAAACTCCACAGAAGTGAATGTAAGGGCATAGTTCCAAAAGACAGTTTATTTATCTCATTTTCCTTCTATACTACTTGCAATGTCTGTGTAATCTTTTTATGACAGTTTAAGCCAACAAGTATGTTGGTGTTCTTTATGAATAAAGTAACAAGAGAAACATGCATAACATATTTGAGAGCAATAGATAAAAACTAATTTGAAGAAAAAAWTAACTTCAGTGAAGGATTTTGTCATAACATATTTGATGGGTCATTACAATCAGCAAGGGAGAACAATGATGTGTGTTTTACCTTGACGAGAAAAAACTTCGGGAATTTTGTTGTTACTTTCTAATATGGGTTAAGGTAATTATAATTACAGAGAAAWAAGAGGTCTTATTTAAGTCACTATTTTTTTTTTCACATTACAAAACAGAGCTCGCTCGGTATCCTGTAGATCTGCAGTAGCAAGTTGGTGATACATACGATAAGGCACTGAAGTGTTCATTGATAGAAGAAATGGAAGTTCCTAAACAGGAGAGGATAGATACTGCATTTCTTCTCRTTGAAATCAGTAGGATTTTGAGGCATATATATAACACAGAATTACGCTCATTGGTTTTGGTATATGAATGGGAATAGCTCAGATTTCCTGACAGAAAAGATACAGCCATAGCAGTGAATATTATTTAATTGATGAATGTTAGCAAAATCAGATTCATTAGCACAAAAAAAATCTCAGAGATGCATGTTTTAAAAAGATCCTCCGAAGGATCCCCTTAAGAAATCATGGTGATGATATGACTCCTTTAGGCAGAGTCTGCTAAGGAGAGCTGAAACTGAGAAAAAGGATGCTTAAGATCTCTTTCAGTTAAAGATATACCTGAAACAAAGGTTTTTGACAACGAAGTTTTATAACACAGTGAAGCATATGTGCTCCTGCTACTGGAAGAGAATTGTGAAATTCATGGTAACAGCCACTGTAAAGAGGCATTAGAAAAGGTTTTATTCAGATTTTTGACCTTAAAACAATTTGACAAACTTGTATAGCAGTATAGCTACATGTTGTGCCCTGAGAAGCAGATGGTGCAATATATTTTGCCATCTCATGGCACTCACTGAATGAATTGGTGATTATATTCCAGTTTTTGGTGGAAATAAATCTGCATTACAAAACTCACCCTAATTCGTACATTTATTTGCTGCTTAAAAACAGAGATTTCTTAGTATGTGTGTGTGGAGTTGGAGCTGCCCTTCAGTAATGTTTTCTCTAGATTAGGTCTGAGACACAAAGGCAGCCCAGGGAAATATGCCAGATCTAATGTGTGTGCCAGGCCCTCTGTGTGTGCTGTGTCTGTGCTGGGGGTAGAGGACTTCAGGCTTGAAGGCTGTCACCCTGGCACGTTTCACCAGAGCTAAACTGACATTTAGAAAAAACTAACAATCTCAAATGCTGTATGGCTTCTGTAGTTTAAGTAGGGTTAGGTTTCCAAGCAGGATTTTGTAGATCATTAAATTCATATTGTAGAATTCCAGGAAGTTTGTAAGGGTGATAAACACCTTAAATGACACCACAGATTATAATTCAGGTATCCTCAAGGAGTCTRTTGGGTTTTTTAACACACTTTTTTTAATTCCCATTGACATTAATTGCAGGTACGTAAAACATTTGCTTTGACAAAAGTGGGCTTATAAGTGCATACTGCAGTGCTATATACTGCAGTTTTATTTATTTTTTAAAATGCAATTGGAAATGTTTCTGTTTGTGAGAAATCATATTCCTTTAGAAAGCCTAATGATTCTAKCAGTAGAAGTGTGCACGATCAACCTTTATACCTACAAGTATCTCAATGACATTTGATTATGCTGCCTTCCATTTAAAGTCCACAAGTATGTTAAGAGCATTCAGATGCCTTACTGTCGAGTGAATCCAAAGCAGTCTGCTAAGGGAAGACTCGGTGGATGTGATTTGCCAGGATTTGCATTCTGTTTCTTTCAGAAAATGAAGAGGAGGAAGAGGAGAGTGTATCCCCTTTGGAAAAGCTTTCAGCTGCAGAACGATTTGCCTGGCTCATCCATTCCTGCAGAATATTGCCTTTTTAGGATTATTTCAGTGTTCATTTTCTGATGGCAGAACTGAAGATAGCAGACTAATTCTATTGATTGATTTCTTGCTGGAGTATGTGACGTGTATTTTAGCCAGCAAAAATCCATTAGAGCTTTTAGCCTGTTTCTCATAGCAAGTAATGCTTTACTGGTTCCAGTATATTCCATTATTGCTGGACAGTCCATAACACCTTTCTGAGTGATTTAAAACAAAAAAAGTAGTAGTTTGTGATAATGAAGTTACACTATAGGTTATAGGAATGTTACTATAACAATTGGGACCATTGCTGCAAAATCATTCCACAATTCCACAATTGGGACCATTCCACGGAGAGCAGTTTCTCCTCAGTGTAGGGGAAGACCTGAACTCTTGACCAAGCTCTGGGTAGAGATTCTTGTTAACAGCGTCCATGGTTTGCACAAGAAGTGAATATATGACTATSTCATCCATAACAAACTCTCACACACTTCTTTAAAGTATTTTACTGCTGCCGTGTCACTGGCTTTTTCTGAAAAAATACAGCTTTGATGATTTACAGCTGCATGAAAACATTTTTTTTTTGCTATTACATTTCTTTTCTCCATTGCACCCCCAAATCCCAGCTCGTCAGACTCTGAAAACTCACATCTTTGCTGTAGCTACATCTTTGCCTCTGATCTAGTACCAACCTTCTCTTTTTTTCCTCTTGTTGTCTCACAATTACTAGTGCATTTGTTTCTCTCCAACTTTTGCCATGGTGTGCTCTAGCCAGGTTAGGCTTCTTGGTCTCACATTTTTTTTGTAACCTTGCAAAGGTTATTGCTTAATAGGTGTCTCCTTTGCAGTTTTCTCTCTTAATTTGTAACTTCTTTGTATTGTTATATTGTCATCATTGTCATCATTATTTTGTCCTGTTTAACTGCTATTTCAGGTGACATCTGCTCGAGCTATGCTATTTTCAAGTCTAAGTGTTTATTTTCTTTTGCTGGAATAATTGTCAAAAATTCTCAGTATTGTTCTTAGGCTTGAAACAAAGAGTAGATGATGGAGGAAGCAGTGGAGCTGATGGAGTAAGATATAGTGAGAGACAATGGGCGAGGGAGTAGACTGAGGGATGAACAGAAAAGAGCAGAATCTGGCAGCAAGGAGGTGAGATTAAAATAAAATATTACATTGAAACAGAAAAAAGATCAGAAACAATACACATAAAAAGGCTGGAGAATTCATGTAAAATAGAGGGAAATAATTATGGCAGCTATACAAGAAGGTTTTGAGATAAAATTAAGGGAAATTTCAGGCTGAAAAAGTCAGGACATCTTCATACAATGATTTATTTGAGGAATTAAATATATGCCTGGGTTCAACCACCTGCCTAGTCTGGTAATTCCTGAGGAAGGATGCTATAATCCAAATACTTCGTGGCTTGATCCAAAGTCTGTTGAAGGTAGTGGAATGGTATCTGTTTTATATGGTGGACTGTGGATCAGGGATCTGTGGACATCTGAAAACAGACTAGAGAATGCAGCAGAAATATAATGTACAGAGAGCATTCCTGACATCAGTAAGAAGATGGCTTAGCTGATTTAATAGCTTTTTCTCAGTCTGTGATTCTAACAGCCAGGATTGTGATATTTATTTTAGTATTCATGTTCTTGCAGTCCTTTTTACATTTCTCTGTTTTTCCCTGGCAGACATCCCGCAGCTCCATAAGTCTGGGGGAAGAAGGTGGTTAGCATGTTGTTGCTGTGGGGATTTGAGTCTTAATGCTCTATGTTGGTAATGTTAGGCATATAATTTTAAAACTTGCATGCTATAGCAGCAGGTAATTATTTCCCTGTTGCATTTCACACTCTGGTTTGGGAAAGGAAGAAATTTCAGATTATTAAAAAAAGTTATAATTTGGGGGACTATTGGAAAGGAAAACAGAGGAGAATAATGGGTGTCAGTCTGGTTATCAGTCAAGCTGGAAAGAGACAGCTTGTTCTGTCGAACACCAAGAATGTTAGTAGTGAGCCAACCATTTATGCAGGAAGGCAACCCTAGACTGAAAGGTAAGGTTCAAAGACATCTGTGTATGTTTCTGAAATGAGCTTGAATAAAAATCCCTACTGAATTATACTTACTGATTATGTATGTTACAATATTCTGATTTTTTGTCTAGCGTGAGCTGTTTATGTGATTGCTATTTATTTTTATGGCAGGAGCTGTGTCTTTGTTTTTTTTCTCCTGTCTTGGATGCTTTTTATGTGTCCAGGGTCGACATTGTGTAACTGTCATTTGGTAAAAGGCTCAGCAGTGCTGTAGCATTTTCTTTTCTTTTTTCTTTCTTTTTTTTTCCCTCTTACCTCAAGTGAGACATGTTGGCTTCCTGTTTCGCACATGTTTATATGGCGAACTTCKTGCTGAATGTCTGTGGCTGGCGTCCTTGCAGGCTGGCCTAATGCTGTAATTCACACACTCTCCCATATGCAAGGAGATTCCTCACTTCTAAGGACCCTTCACCACTAAATGATGCTTCAGCGGTGTACTTGCTGTGGTTTATTTCTGTTTGCAAGCTGAGTSGAAGAATGGTTTTGAAAGGACTGTTAGTTAGTTTGTGATGGTAAGTGCTGTTTTCCACTTACCTGGAAAGAGGAAGCAGAGCATGAGCATGGGTATTGGGGTACCTGAATACATCTACTGTTTCTGCAATAGGTTTGATGTATAACTTGAGAGAAGTCTTAAAAGATAGGACCCAAACAGCAGGCTGACAAAAGTCATGTTCTCAGCTGTTGTAAGCACTAGTAACTTAATAAGCCCAGCAGGAGATTCTAGGTCTTACTGGGCAGTGCCTTAAATCCTTGTAACAGCAGTTCAGTTGTATGTAAAATGGGCATAATCTTTGAGTTATAAAACTGTATAGAGCTGTAGAATCACAAATTATTRATCATACTGCAGAATATTTCTAGAAGTCACTAGTTCTAATCACTTCTTTCAAAGAGAARTAGGTTCACTTAGAACAGCTTGCCCCTATAAAATCTCTGACCTTGCTCATGCAAACTTTTTTAAAAAATGCATCATTTTGTGCAGGAAGCTCCTCAGGGAGGGTTCCTGACATCTGCCATCTTAATTTCTTATTTTCTAAATGCAGCACTTTTGTACTTGGTTATTCTTACAAGGATCATGCCTCCCTCCCTTCCGTATGCTCTAGCTCATTCCATTTTGGTATTTCGTAGCCTGAATGCAGCATGTGAGAGTGTTTAAAATCCAAAATTTTCTTCACTGTTAATTCTAGTATTTCCTTACCAATCACTTCTGGGGGAGGGTATGAAGGAATCTGCTCTTTTATTCTCAGACTGTTCTCCTGCAGGTTGTTAGTGCTAGCAAGTTGCCGTCAATTTACAGCCGTTCAGTAAGTAAAATGAGCGGAATCTGTCATTCTGGTTTTATAAAGGACAAGATTTCTCAAAACAAAAATACACCACTACTTCTTGGAGCATTTAATATCTTTAGTAGTTAGGCAAAGGAATGAAGTTCAGATTTTTGAAAATGCCTAGGTTCTTGACTCCCACTAGAACTGAATTGGACCTACATATCTATAAATAGCTTTAAAAATTTGTGCGACTATGAAGACCTTCCTTATTCATCACTTTTGGTACAATCAGAATGGCAGTGAGATACATCAGCAAGGTTGCATTAAGAAACCTGCAGTCCTGCTTTCCAGAAACTGCACATACTCAGTGAATCACTTTATTCTGCCATGGTTTTTGATTAAATACATTACTTTTGAAGCAGATTATT
This sequence comes from Rhea americana, assembly GCF_003343005.1. Classification (NCBI taxonomy): domain Eukaryota; kingdom Metazoa; phylum Chordata; class Aves; order Rheiformes; family Rheidae; genus Rhea; species Rhea americana. The sequence continues at coordinate 1,711,735 of NW_028187100.1, forward strand.
TATATTGGGCAGAAGAAAAGAGCACTTGCTAGCATGAAAGTAAATATTTAAGTTAGATAACTCTTAGAGGCGATGCAAAATTATACTATAAAAATACCCAACCTTATTGCTTATAATCCGTTTTTTATTAAAACTGGGAAATAAAAGTAAAAATCACATTTAAATTGCTTTCTGATGTTTCTGGCGGATACTCTTTGTATTGCAGTAGGTTTCACTTTCTCACCCTGCTTGCAGTGCTGCCGTTCTAGACTTGTATAACCTTTGTGGAAAATTTATTCCCAAACATAAAACCTGAATTGATTTTACTTTTTAATATTTAATACCGTTTATCTGTGTGTTAGTCCTCAAATCACTTTCTTTGCCAGTGAATCCGGAATTAGGGGCCACTGCTGTCTGAGAGGAGGATGTGTGTGATGGGAAGAATCCTCATGTCTGTATCAGGAGTTCTTTCAAGTGATATTAAAAACCAGGAGCAAGTACTGACATGTGCATGCAAGGCGAAGTTTGCTGTGTTTCTTAGGATATAAAGAAAAACCACTCGCAATACACCCCTTGATGAATGGCAGAGACCTTCTGAAGAATTGGTGAAATTGATTCTTTTTAACTAGAATTTTAGTCATCTACAGATGGGTACTCTGTGTCAAGTTTGTTTGTTTGTTTTTTCCTTTGAAGATGCATATCTATAAACATTCAGCAATGCAGTCAGAGAAAAGATGAAGTAAATGATTGTGTTGACAAAACATTATAATTTGACATACCATTCTGAAGAATAACTGCCTTGTGTTTTAGATATGTATTAAATGTTTGAACTATTTGAACTATTTGAATAAGTTACCCTGTGTTTCCTTTGCAAGTTTACTTCCCCTCCCACCTCCCACCTCTAACTCAAGTATATTCATCAAATTGCTGAGTTGGAAAGGTTTGTAATGAGTTCTTTGAGCTGTATGTCTTCCTCCCTCCGTATCTCCCCTTAATCTTCACCTGACATTAAATAAAGCAAATCCCAAACAGATTAACTGTCAAACAGTTATGCTCCATCTATTCAATCTGCTTTTAGGTTTTCCGAGGGGGAGTGTGCTGATTAGGTAAGGAGATGTCATGGTCTTCTTCTGTCGATGTAGGAAGATAGCAGCTATGATCGCCTGAAAAAGCAGAACTACTCAGTGCAAGCATGGCTTTCGCCCAGTCGCACATTATGGCAGCTAGAAGGCATCAGCACAGTAGACTCATAATTGAAGTGGATGAGTACAGCTCAAACCCCACACAGGCTTTCACGTTCTACAACATTAACCAGGGACGTTTTCAGCCCCCACATGTGCAAATGTAAGTATTATAGTTTTGTTACTGCTCTAGCACAGCCTTCTGAATTGTTATTGCCTTGTCGATGTGGTATTTGATGGGCCAGTCAAAAAGAATTTGAAGAACACTGTTTTGCTGCCTTTCTAATACTAATTGCTATAATGATACAAAATCAGTCCATTTGGGAAATATAAGTACTTTGTTAAAGGATGGGAGAAAGATCACTCCACTAGCATAACTTGATATTTATGTATTAAAAAAAAGAAACAAATAAGAAGCAGTGGTATTAAAGGATTTTACAAGGATGTTACTTTCCACAGTCTTAATACTGTTTGTTAGCATTGTGCACTTGCTTATTGATGTAAATAGCTGTTTAAATGCCAAGCCTGTATTCATAACAGGTATTTTCCTATTGTTTCTTTGGTTATATTGCAGCTACATACAAGGAAAAAATGACATCAATAAATAAAATAGTTTGGGCACCCATCCGACAACTTACTTTCATACCAATGATGTGCCAAAGATGCCAAGTGCTTAAAGAGTAATTAAAATAATGTGTTTGTTTCTGACTTCTAATATCATGACGACACCAGTAAAATTAACTGCTCTAAATGATTTACTTGTAATGTAAAGTGGAGAATTATAATTACAAAATGAAACCTGCCATAAAGTTTAAAGCCAGAAGGAAGAACAAAACAGTTAAGCCATTACAAATAAATTAAGTATAAAATTCTACTGTAAAATATTTTTATAGGGAATAAAAACGTCTACAACATTTTATTGTGTTTATTAAAGAGAGAAGTGGTCTTATCTTTAGATCAGAAGCCTGGCTTTTATTTTTTAWCAGAATCTTTTGTTCTTTTATGAAGACTAAATAATCACCTCATTCACATTTTTTGTATTTAATATAATTTGATAACTTCTAAACATAGGCCATGATTTTTGCAGTTAAAAACTGAGGAACAGAGTGTATGCTTTATATCTATTCTGTGATATTTTATATACATTCTTTGGCATAACTTAGACATTGCATTTTAAAAAAAAGAAAGACTAACATTTATGCTAGCATGGTGGTGAACTAACACTTTTGTGGGGCAGTAGATATTAGTTYATAGTCTGTTTCTGAATACTAGTAGTATTGCTTTTGTCTCTTACCTGTAAATAGAATAGTGACAAGGGAAAAGTAGATACAAGTGTAACAGAAACACCTTTTATTCCCATAACTGCTATGGGTGAAATCTTAGCCCGAGCAAGTTTTGTCATTAACTTCAGAGAAATGAGGGCTTTGCCTTGTCTTTATATATATTTSAAAATACGTAGAGTAGTGATGTTGCAGGCAATCATAAACAGATTTCAGATTGACCTGTTGACAGCTGAACTTGCGTTAAACTGCTCTCACCGTAATTATTTTTCATGCTTTTTTCTTTGGAGTTCGATCTTGCAACCCTTCCTTGGACCTCAGTGCCGTTTTGTATTTCTTGTTCCACCTTTCAGTGTCCAGAATATGCTGACAGCATTTTCCTAGCTGCATCATGGTGTGATGACTGGTTTGCCACTGACAAGAAGGCCAGTAAATTCTGACAGTGTTTTCAAGTCTCTCAGTCATTTCTAGGAAGTTCCTGTCTTGCTCCTGTGTGAAACTCCACTGAAGTCTTATGTATAAAACAACCTCTAAAAGAGGTTTTGCACTGAAATTTTAACTTAGCTTTTCAGCTTCTCTGCAAGTTCACATATAGTTGAAAGAAAAACAAAAGCATTTGCATAAAAATAATCAGATCTTTGTACCTCTGCTCATGTTGCAAGCAGTGCATTGGGTGTTGATGTGACAGTTCTTGAGAGAAGATGTTACACAAGAATATGGGAACCAAGCCTTCAGAAATTATTTCCAATAATACAACTTAAAATTTGACACGTTTTTACCTGTATACAGCTTCAATAAGTGTCTGATGCTTCAGCATGAAAACCTGCATCTCATTTATTTGGTTCATTGTATTGATATCTTTTTCCGTGCAAATTCGCTGGCCCTTCGCACAGTATTTAAAACTTATTCATACCTTAACARTCAGGAAAGCGCTGTCCACATCTCTCACCTACCCCATCCAAACTATAAGGAAAAGCATAGGTATTTTGTGCTGCGTGGATTGCTGTGGTAAGTCTGTTGTTTCTCTGTTGGGCTTTAGAGAAGGAACATGCAAAAGAAGCTACTCCCTGACATCCAACTTACTGCTAGACTGAGCTTTAAAAGATTTCTGAGGGAGAAGAAGCACCCTTAGGTGCTTTAACGGCTATGCTACTGTAATGGCTCAAAAAGGAGTAACTTAGATCAGTCCATATTCCTAATTTTATACTAAGATAGTATGCATAATTTAAACCTGGCTAACTAACCTGATATGTTACTCACTTTGGGAAGTGCTAGGCAGGGGGAGGAATGTTCAGGAGCTTGTGTGCTGCAGTGGCATTTAATCTTAGCTTGGAGGGCTGCAACGATAGCCAAGGTCATCTTTCTCTTCTCCCTCTCCAGCTATCCCGGTTCATTTTGAGGAGGCACTCCATGACCTAAACACAGCACCCTTCACACAGACGGCACCTTCATGCAGAGTACATCCTCACCTGCTAGTGTAAAGCCCATCTTTCACCATCCCTATTCCCTTGCACCCAYGGTACCCCTGCGGAGCTTGCCTTATGGCAAGATCTCTTGCCTCCAAAAGGGTGGCAGCTTACACACGATGGTAGTCATTCAGCTGCCCAGTTGAGGTTGTGTCTTCCCCTGCCTAACCTCTTCCACCTAATTCTTTTCTCTCAACCCCAGCCCTTTTCTGTGGATCTGTGGTTCCCTTGCTGTACACATACTCCCTTTGCCGCATACACAGTGCTTACAGCTGCTTGCCTTTGGGCTGCATTGTGGCCACCTATTCTGCTGCCCTTAAGCCAAATTTCATTATTGTATGTAGTATAGCTAGCATGTACTTACATAGCCCACTAGCATGTATATGCTGCTAGCATGTACATTCATTAGGTATGATTTGGTCACAGCTGGGTTGACTCTATGTTTGGTTACTTTCTGCTCAGAAAGTGGAAATACAGAAAGATGGCTACAAGGCAGTCATACTAAAAGGCCATTTCTCCAGAATAGCTATAAAAACTCCACATGAATGGCTGGTGCTTAATGTAATGGCTTAAAAAAAMCCAACAGTTTTTATTCCTAAAATGATATAAGAAGGACACATACAAGATAATTTACTTGTATACTAGCTTTGTAGTTATAGTGTAGAAAATGCTAAGAACTTTTTTTAAAATGTATAACAAGATTGAAATGTTATAGATTTTATTGCTGACTGTCCTTCTAGTCTTGTGAAAGTCTCAAAAGCGCCTTAGTTTACCCATCTATAAATTTAGTAGAATTCTTCTTTGACTTAGAGAAAAGATTGTGATCAAAGATYATTATCTTCTGCCTTCTGAGTGCCTTCTGGAAATGTACCCAATAAACTCAGGGGTAGTATCATTAATAACAAAGACCTCTAATTTTTTTTCTGGTTTTATTTATATACAAATAAGAGCCTGAATTGAAGTACAGCCAGCAAGGGATAGGAAATACGTATTATATATTACAGCAGTGAACAAAACTAATTTTGTTTTTCCTTTCAGAATAAAGTTTAAAAAGTGAAATAATCCATGACAGTTCTTTGTATCTCTCATGTTTCTAGTGACATAAAAACTCTTGCATCTCATGGTTTTTAGTTCTAGTCACCAAAATTCCTCCGACTGGAATAGCAGATATGGTATAGCTAGATGCATTTGCTTCTATATGTGCTAATGAAATGTGGATTGAAGGTAAAAAGTTTGAATGAGTTGAAAATGAGTATKCTTCATCTAGCAGAAAAGTGTACTCTGTTTTCTTCTTCTATATCATAAGTCTCATAAAATTGAGTTAGATCTTTTCTTTTTCTCAGATTTGAATATTGAGATTGGGCTCTGAACAATATAGTCTCACCCCTCACAGCGCATGATTTCATTTAGTATAATTAAGCCTAGAAAGTTGCCACATTTGTCCTCACAATAGTCAGGCTTGAATGTACATTTACAGCTGTTGCCAATGGAGTTCTTATCTTGCTTTGCATTAGCACACTGAAACATATCTCCAAAATGTGTTAATTAAATTTGTTGGAATTATATAACTTGCATAAAAATTTATAATTAGAAAAAATCATTCAAATGTATTTATGTATCTGAAATAAATCTGTTCCCTCTGTACCATGTAATCATATTTAAACAATGCAATAGAATAGTACTTGTCCTTTGAAACTGGCATTGTCTTTGATTTATTTGTATTTGTCTCAGAGTTACTGCCATAGTTGAATCTCTTTTCCATAATCTCTTCAAAGTAATCCATCTATCCAGCAAATACTGAAAATGTTGTGTTGTGAACATTGAGAGTTTTTACACTTCCCATTAGTGTTAGGTTTGTTTTAATCAATYCCTTCCATCAGGCAGATCTAGAAAACTGTATGATCTTCTGTAAAGGTAAAAGTATTAGAATTGCAAAGGAGACACTRAAGTATTTTATAACTTTTTTATGATACATTTCTTACAGGGTTGATCCTGTGCCCCATGATGCTCCCAAACCTCCAGGATATACTCGATTTGTCTGTATTTCTGATACTCACTCAAGAACTGATCCCATCCAAATGCCATATGGAGATGTGTTAATACATGCTGGTGATTTTACTGAGCTGGGACTTCCTAGTGAAGTTAAAAAATTCAACGAGTGGCTAGGTAGGTATTGAATTGTGTGTTTATTTGAAAATAAATTTGATTTACTGATTGTATCTGCCCCTCCTGCCTCCCAGTAAAAACCATCACGCATTCAGGAGTGATGAATATTAATTTGACTTTTAAATTTGAATGGCAGTGAGCAGAATCAGATTTTTTCTTTCTTCTTTTTTTTTACAAATATTTTTGCATTTTTCCAACTGAGCAAATAAGATATGTGAGACTATTCATCTGTTCTGCCTTCACACTCTCAAGCGTACGTTAAGCAACTTCCTGGTGTTAACAACAATTTAAGTCAGTAGGCCTTTAATGATTTGCATAAAATCTCTTACATACATTGTTATGGCTTTGCTTTCCCGTAAAAAAAAAAAAAAAAAAAAAAAAGTTGTTGTGACTGAAAACATTTGTCTGTTTAACCCTGGAGGCTCATAGCTTTTCTATCTGAGGCTCAGCTGCACCACAGTCGTGAGTTCCAAACAAAGCAAAACGTGTGCCTGTGGTTGCTGTCTTGGATGTGGCAGACCAGATGTAGATACCTTCTGTAGGCAACTGTTGGCATTGGTATCTGAAATTCTGTTCCACTGGGCAAGAGAGTGGTGATTTACATGTGCTTCTGCAATGTTTTGTGTATGCTAAAAACAACAAGAGTGGAACCTGGAAAGCATACGCTATATCCAGACAAAAGCCCTCATCAGCATTGTTCATGCAGTGTGGATACCTTAATTCAAAATAAAAGTGGATTCTTGATTCTGATACTGGAGGAGAGGAAGTGAGGAACTTACAGAAAGGAAGGACACAGGACAATGTACTGGATTTTAGTTTTTAAGTTGATTTTCTTTCTTTTAGTTTATATTTTTTGTATTTTTTCTTGTCCTTTTTGCTACCTGGTATAGCATTCCATGCTAGGAGTGCAGAAAACTGACAGATGCAGGTAGGCTGAAATGAGATTTAAAAAAAAAGTCTTTACAATTTAAACAAATATTTACAGACTAGCCTCTTTCTTCCCCACCCCCCCCTTTTTTTTGTCAGTGAAGCCAATGCTGATAAATATTTTTTGAGCTTGGAAACTTGGTAATATGCATAACATAGAACAATTGATTTAGGGAAAATACTAGAATGCATTGAAGTAAGGAAGTAGAAGAAGAATATAGAAGTAAAATACTCTGTTATAGTGCCSTTTGCTCTGTCTGTAAACCCAAATGGAAGAGGATAGTTGTACAACAAAAAACAAATTTTAATCGTTCTCTGTAGGTCTCTACCATGCATTATATTAATATACTGAAAATAGCACACAAAGATTTTAGAAACCATGTGGTTATCCTTTGTAAGTAATAGCCATTTTATTTATCTGCTAGAGTGCTTTGGGATACTGCTTGTGAGCAAGGATGGGGGCTGCACACATCGATTGCCTCAGTTTTTGTCTCCCTAGTTCTCCATTTGCCTTCCTGCGGGTCACAGCTGTACAGTGTTCTGAAGAAGTCTGTAAGATGAAATGCGCTCCGTTTGGCAGGGAGATTTCACAAGGCATTTTGTGGTGGTCTCTTCGTCATCTTTATTCCAAAATGAGGCTTATTTTTTCTGACTTTCAAGGCATGCTTCCAATTTCATGATAGCATGTAATTTGGGAAGAGTGGATTTCTGTAGTTTGAAGCATATTTTTTGCAAGAGTGTATCTTTGAGATACGCAAAATTAGGAAGTTAAATAAAGGATTTTTTGGTTCATTGGCAATTTGAAAAAAAAATAAATTCTTGAATTAATTTTGAAAAGTTCAATAGAAAAATATTGGGAGTCACTACACAGGTAACATTCAGTATTTAGAATTTTGTTTGAGTTAAAAATCTCAAGCATTGATTTTYAAATTATATTTAATGAAGTTTCAAAAGAAACTTTTAATTTTTATTTTGAAAGGGGTTTTTTTTGTTCTGAATGAACAATTTGTGAGTTCACGAATACCTTTAGCGTTGTAAAATCTATAGTCAAAATCTATAGTCAATCTACATTACTAAATGTTTCCCCTTTGAGATGAAGAAACTTAATTTGTTCTGTTTCTGCTGGTTGTGAATTTTGTTATGAAAAGTACTAGTGTCTCACAGTTTTGATTTTTCTAGATTGCCACTTCCAGTATCTGCCATGAATGCCATGATTTTGCAGCTATAACTCCTGCATCTTACCCAGTCCTACCTGCTTCTCSTTTTTCCCCTTACATTAACATTTTATTAGTTTCTTGAGAAACTAATTGACAGATTCTGACAGGGACTTGCACCTCCATCCRCATCCCTACCTGCTGCTGCCAAATTTCTCTGCCTATTCCTTTATTCTGTAGCACTGGACTCACTTTCCCATTTAGTTATATTATTTTATCTCGGTTTTCTCTCCTCTGCCATTAGTGGACTATAGCTTTGTTTATCCCTTGGAATAAATAAAGGGATATTTGTTTATTACCCCTTCCCTTGAGGTCAGCTTCCTTTTGACTCCAGATATGTGTACTACTACTGCTTTTTCACCGTATTTTTGTATGTAGTACTGATTCCTGGCCTTTAGTTTTCTCTTCTGTCATACCCTCCTGGGTGTCTGCTACTCTGGTTTCTCAGCCTRTTTCATCTTTTCAGGAGGCCCTTCAGCAAGTTCAGAGTCTGTCTTTCTGTTCTATATAAAATGTCTGTGCCTTACTGATGCAAAGTATATTTTACATTAACATCCCTAACTTCCATGAACCTTACAGTTAAATTAAGCACATGCTTGAGTTTTGTTCTAATAGAGGCACATTGGCTTGCTGAGCCTAGAATACGTTCTCTCTTGTTGAGACTAACTGTATAGGGGTACGTAGGAGGGCCGGTACCAGCTCAGACGATCTGTCTGTCTAGCGCAGTATTGTCTTTGACAGTGGCTAGTAGCCAAGGTGCTCTGCTTTGCCTGGCCCTTAGTCACCTGGTTTTATATTTTTATCCTCTGACCTTTAAAATCCTCTCATTTCATTTCATTTCATTTCATTTCATTCTTCTCCTCTGTAATTGGTTGTTTTCTCCTATTTTTCTTTTTCTCAAAGCCTCCACCCCCCCCCTTCCCAGGGAGATCTTTGAGGTTTTATTGGGGCTGGGTTACTGCCCAGCTCTAAGGAGGAGATACAGGGCTGGTGAGAACTGGATGTGCGTATTTTCTCAACCTTCTCTCATATGCAGTCCAAGGACTTCCTGAGCCACAGCAATAACTTTGTATTTAATAGCCCTTGACAGATTTTTCTTCTGTGAGTTTTTTAATTGCTTTTTGAGTCTAGGCAAATTTTTAGGGCTGCACAATCTTGTGGTAAAGAGTTCCACAATTTAATATGGATTGTGTGAAGATCTTTGCTTATTTTGAATCTGTCGTCTACTAGGTTCATAGTACTATTTCCTAGTACTGGAAGAAGCAACCGTACAATTCCACTCTTCATTCTGCTCAAGGTTTTATAGGCTCTTCTCTCATTTGCCCTTCTAATTGTGGTATTTTTCAGGCTAAAGACGGTTTAATTTCTTCTTACATGGAAATCATTAAATGTCTTTGATCATTTATGTCACTTCTCCTTACCTCTTCTTGTTTTTCTATGTCCTTTAGAAGATAGKCACACCAGAACTGCACACATTCTGAATACACCACAGATTCATCTGCCAACATGACGAAATTTCTTATTTTGTTCTCTTTTCCTTTTTAATGTTAYGGATTATTCTTTTGGTATTTTTGACTGAGGCTGGATGGTGAGTTGGCATTTTCATAACATCATTACCTATTATAACTCTAAGAACTCTTTCCTTAATGGTGATAGTTCAGAACTCGTCACTCTGTATCTAAAGTTGGATTTTTTTTCCTGCACTTGCATTATTCTGCAAATAAATTTATGTTCAGTTTCAGCTGTCTTTTTATTGTGCAGTCAAACAGTACCATCATGCACTTCTGCAAGTCAGGTTTCTATATTGCTACCTTTATTCAGAATAGCTTAGAAAAGAAGAAAGAGGGAAAAAGGATGAATAGTCAGTTGACAAAGTTTGCTAGTCATTTCCCCTTTCTCTTTTCCTGATTTGGCCCTTCTCCTATTTTTTTTTTTTTATTTCTTATTTTCCTTTCTGTACTTAGTCTGTTCCCTGATTGTGTTTTTCTTCCAAATTTGTGAATCCAAATTTTGGAAATCACAAAATAACAAAACATATTTTATGGTTGGCCCAGATGAAAAGTCAGGAGGCCAGTGAAGCTTTCTAGTAGCATTTGTAAGGATAGATTGAGGACAGCTTTGAACATATACTGTTTWTTCAGTATGCCCAGGAGATTTTAATGATATCACTTTAAACAACTGAAAATAATTCAGGAGAATTATTTCTGTATTTTACATTAGTATGTAATCAAGGCTAAATAAGGTAGATTATATTCTAGGATATACTGAGCTCTCTGTGTACTTGCACTCAGCCTTTCATTATTTTTGTTTTATTATTTTTTCCCTACCTGCATATAAATCAAGTGTGTTGTAGGACAAATACAAAGACAAATGTCTTTTTTAATGCACTCATCAAATGATGACTGCAGACCTATCCCCATTTTGTATCTTCCATATTGTTGGAACTGGAAATTGCCTGCTTGGCTCAGTTGCTTTTGTAATTCTCTTTGCCCGTGTCTGTAATAATCACTTCCAAATTTTGTGTGCTCCAGGACCCATTGCCACTTTGAGCTTGTGGATTGCTCTCCTGGAAATTTAACCGTGTAGCTGATCTGTGACATAAGCTGCAATACATACTTTATTTTCTCTGATCACTCACTCCTGTGTATGGCTAACACTTTTTAAAATATCCATTGTTCCAGTGTGTTTGCTTGAAGTTTCCAATGTCAAAGACACTCTTCCTATTTGAAATTCAAGTTCAAGGTAAATTTGAGATTAAAAAAAAAAAAGAGAGAAGGTGGCTTTGCATTGTAGTGGGAAACAAAAATTTACTCTTCAGAATATTTTCCTGGTAATGTTGATCTTATGTGCATATCACACACACAAAATAATTGATTAATTTGTTTGACATGCACTCACTTCAGGAATTGACCTGAGCAGATTCAGCTCAAAGGGTAACATTTTTCTTCCAAACTTTAAATTGACTTAGAGTGAAAATGCCTTCCAAACTATAGTAACTAGCACTACTAGAATCACCTGTTTCTGGTATTACACTATAGAGCAAAATCAGCTAATTTTGGTCAATAAATACTATCCCTATTTTTGAAATTCTTGATATAAAATTAAAAATCTTCAAAAAAGTCTGAAAGCTTAGATTTACTTCTTTTCTACCATTAAATTTTACAAAGGATGGTAGTTATTCTTTTCTCTCTCTCTCTCTTAACAGGTATTTTATATTTTTAGGTTCAATAATATTCACATTTAAAATAGACTAAAATTGTGTTAAAGAAGAAAGAAAATCAATTTCAGAGCAGCAATCGTAAGAAATTACGATTTATAAATTGTAGTCATGCCATYTTGACCATCAGTAATTACACTATTTTTATGTTAATGTAGAAACCCCTTGAAAGGAGTTTTTAAGCACTAATTATCTATTTACAAAAGAATGGCTTTGGAAATGCCGTGAAAAACATTGAGCTATGCAGGGATTTAGAACAGATGTCATTTTTTAAAGACTAGGCGAACTAAAAAAAAGTGTCGGTTATCATTGCATTTCTTAAATGTAGAATGGCCCAGATCCTTGTGCATGTCTAAGGTTCAGACAGCAAAGCACAGACAAGCACATGGAAGCATGCTCTTTCAGTAATTCTCTAATTCTGGGGATTTACAGTATCCTGTAGACTTCCAATCATTAAACTGGCTGCCAGGAGTCTCAAGGAGTAGTTAAGCTACATCCTGGTGCTGGGAAGATGTGCCAGAACATCTGTTTTCCCAGCTATTCCTCCCACGGTAGTGATAGGAAGAGAAGCTTTAGGAGCTGTAAGTGCTAAAGGACTTTACCCTCTTTCCTTCTTCCCAAGCACATATATGATTTGAGGGTATTTCTGGCTCTTTGTACTAATACTGAGGTTGCTTCTTTTGACCGATGGAGTGGAAAACAGCCAGATTGGAAGATAAGTCTGAGTTCCTGGGATGATTCATGTAGAAATGATGCCCTGTGATTTTTGTAAATATTGATATCTTAAGCCCCCAAAATAAGCAAGTGAGAAAAAAATACCCAGTCTGGATTTGCAGACAAGTTGTAGCTTTAGGAAGGCAGCAGAGTCTAGAGGAGCAGAGAGCAACCAGGAGGGCGAAAGATCTAGAATATAATTATAGAATCTAGAATGTAATTCTGTTAAGTCTTGATTGCCTCTGGCTAAGATATTTGAAAGAGCCTGAGGAAGACAGGCAACCAAATTCTAGTTAGTCTTTGGATTTGACAGCCTCTTTGTTGTTCTCCCTTGAAAAATCACAAAAATGATGCTTGATCCACCTACCACGTGGATGTGTTTCAGGATTAATTATTCTCAGTACAGCATTTTGAACGCCTACTGCAAAGCACTATAAACAAACATTAAACATTGTTATTAGTGCTGTGCACCTCGTATAGTGACATGACACACAGCTCTTTGTAGTCTTCTCTTTCAGAAGGTGACAGCTGGGAGATACCGAAAACACCTTTGTGGCATCTGAATATCTGAGTTGGAATTCATATCAATGTGCAGAGAGATTTGTGTAGGAAGTTTAAAGTATTTTTAATTGTTACTTTTCAACACAGTTCTCCATCTCCTTTGCTTTCATTGTCCGCTGATACATGTTATAAACCAAAACCAGAATATTCCAAAGGCCAGAAAAGCGGTTGTAGAAATTTATCCCCTCAGTAAGGTATATTATTTAAGACTGTAACTTCCAAGAAGCAGAAAAAAAGAATTGTAGTCTGTAGTTTGAATAAAAATTAAGTATCAAAGGGTAAAATGGACCAAATTGTGTAGTTGGGGCTTCTTAAAGCATCGATTACCATAATCTTAGGGGATATATCACAGGAAGGTTCAGTCTAGGCATAACTTACCCTTGTGCAGTTCCCTAGGTATCTGTTACTGACCACTAGTAGACGGAAAGTACCAACCTACTTAATTTTTTGGCCTGACTCAGCTGCTCTCATGGTCTGGTTTGCAACACACATGGAGTTGGTTCTGGGTAATTACAGGATGATTAAATAAACAGATCTAGGCTAAAATTAAGCCATTTTTCCTTTAGAAGTAATTGTGGCCAATTATGATATGTGTGCATGCGTGTGTGTGTGTGTGTGTGTGCATGTACGTGTGCTTGCATGTATATCTGTAACAAAGTATATCGAAGAGCAGAAGTTGGACTATTACCAGGTATTTTTTTAGTTTGATTTGCCTTTATCTGCTTATTTAAAAAATCATGGTTTGCAAATGTGAGCAATATGGTATGTATTTGTTGTTTTAGTGTTTGATATAATTGCTGGCTTTTATGATGCAAGAATGTCTAGATCTAGCAGGTAATAGATGACTTAGGAAGCAGTGTTCATTTACAATGTTACTCCAGATTACACTCCATACAAAAAGTATGTTAATGTGAATTTCCCAGACATCAGCCCCAGTGTTTAAACACAGAACTGTCAAAGAGATGCTAAAAAAGCAATTTGAGGCAGTTATGCAGTCTTTTTACTATATCACTCACTGCTGTATTCTAAAGGGTTGAAATGAGAGAGAAAAAGCATTAAGTGGGTATTTATACGATTGTCACTGACTTTAATGAATACTAAAAATTCTGCTTAGTACAATGCCAGGAGAGAAGCAAAGCACAACTGCTTGTTCAAGTTGGCATTTTTCTTGGTGAAGTTGCAAGTTGATAATAGGTTTAAGCTGTAAAGGAGGTTACTGGTTGGTAAAGATGCCTAGCCTCTTACTGTAAGAGGAGCCTGGAGTATAAACATCATACATTTGGTTTTGAATTATTTGCAATGTTTGTGTAATTTAAGAAGAAGGCGGCTTGCTGATAGAGTGAGATGAACCTTTAAACACACAGACTTTCACTTTGTACAAACTCATATGCAGAGAAATAGCAAAGACACATTTTGTTCAGCAGTGCCTTGCAATATGCAGTTTGTAGTTCAAGTGACGGTTCCTCAGCATTTCAAGTTGTTTTGTAAAAATTATGTTCAACATAAAAAGGACCTACTGTAGTTTAGAAGTTGAGAATTGCTGTAATAATTTTGTAATTGGTACATAAAAATGCAAAAAAAAATAGATGTTCAGTTGATTTTCTTAATTAGCAATCTACAGTAATGAAAGGAATAAGCAAAAATATTACTAGCTAACTAAATAAATATATTCTCCTACGCGTTAGATTACCAGAGCTATTACCAGATTCTTGTACTAAGCAAACAAAGGTTAAGAAACTTCCTGAGGACAGTTTGAAAGAGCTGACAAAAGCACATGAATTTATTTAAGTAGTTATTAAGAAGAAGATTCTATTATCTTTTGGCTGTGTATGAGCTAAGTATGATATACAAGCGTTTTTCATAGTAAAATAATCTCAAAGAATAATAAATGACATTGATTTAGGAGAATTTGGGCAGAAATATTTTGTATGATGAGTTGGTTTGGGAGCAGCTGAGCCGCTGCTGCCTAATTTCTTGAGTTTTGTCTCGCAGGCCTTGTGCAGATTCTTTGGTGTCTCATAAGAGATGTCTTCCCTATGAAGACCCTCCTTCAGCCTGGACGTTAGTCTTCTTCCCAGGCACATACTTTTAGGAGACTCAAGGGAACATAATTATCTTTGAGGCCTCTACTCCTCTGCCAAATACAGTAAATGACTTCTGAATCCGTCAGGCATTTTCAGAGGTGTATTGAGAGACAAACCTACAGAAATGTAGACATTTTGGCTCTATGAGTTTTGTTTTTGTAAGAAAAACCTCCTCTTCTAAAACCTACTTAAATTAAGTGCAAGATAGTGTCAGTGACATCTGCACTCAGAGATTACAAAAAGGAAAGGAGAGAGAAGAATAAGGCTGAAGGGAATAACAATGTAGCAGAGAAGAAGGAAAAATCTCTCATCATGAGAGGCAGAAAGGGTGGAAAGCAGCTTGGATTCTCTTTCCAAATTGGCAGGAGGCAAACATTGGATGTGGCCTGAAAGAGAAAGCCCTGAAGCCCAGGACTGAATTGAAGCCAGTGTGTTTCTGACATAATTTTAATGTGTAAACATTTCTTTTGATTCCAAATCCATACAGCATGAAGTGGCTAGAGTGTTGATCATAGAGGAAAATATTTTCACTTCCTTGCAAGTTGGACATTCTGGGAGGAAAAAAAAAAAACATTTATTTTAGAAAAAAAAGGAACTTTTTCTTAGAAATGAAATTTTTATTCACCCCAAAATATTTTAAAATGACATTTTGTTTCAATTTGTTTCCTTGGTAATGTCAGAAACATTATATGAATTTCCAAATATATCCAATTCCATCTAAGCAGGATTTTAATGATTTTAATGCATAAAACAGTTTATATAAAAATTTTCCAACTAGTTCCAGTTGCAGTTCATCTGTAGGTTATAGAATATCTTAGCACTTCTCTGATGCATGGAACAGGGGGATCCATGGTTGTGGGGCAAAAACATCTGTCTTGAGTCTGTCTGATCAGAATAAGAGATCAGAAAAAATCACGTATTTTTCCCGAAATGCATAACTTTTTTTTTTTTTTGATTTAAAAATACATCTTTTGAGTCCTATAGCATATGTTCTTGAATGTGTTTCTTGGCACTTAAAAGCTTGCTGCCATATTTTTTCTGGGAAGCAAATTTTGTCCTGGGTATGTGTGCAGAATTCCTGTGACAGCCATAAATTTTCTTTAGTATCTTTGTACACATAGAACTCCTGTATCAATACCAAGTTTGCTACCTGCCCACTAGAAAAGCCATATGCTAGCATCAAATGTTAATTGGCTATCAGTTGAGTTTCAGTCCTACTCATCTGCTGAGTGGATAGTATGAGAAACTAACAGAGAAGTTAATGGCACATACTCGCTAGTCCTACTTAATTGCTTATCTACTCTACATTTGTTCCATTAGAATTGCAACATGAAATGAGTTTGCAATTTCTTTCAGTATTACAGGCTTTTAAAAAATCTTGTTTGTTTTCCAGTGTAGATGTACAAACTCCTAGACTCATGCAGGATGAAAGGGACTTCAGAGGTCATCTAGTCCAACCTCCTGCTCAAAGCAGGTCTAGTCAGAGCAAGTTGCTTAAGACCTTGTCCAGTTGAGTTTTGAGTATCTCCAAGGATGGAGATTTAACAAGCTCTTTGGGCACATATTCTACTCTTTGACCACCCTCATGGTAGAATTTCTTTCATATACTGAGTTGCAGTTTCTTGTGTTCCAGCTTRTGTCTGTTACCTCTTGTCATTTTGCTGTGCACCTGTAAGAAGTGCCTGGCTCTGTCTTTGTATGCTGAATTCAGCTAGTTGCAGTAAGCAATAAGATCCCCTTTGCCTTTTGTCCTCCAGGCTGAGCAGATCCAGCTCGCACAGCCTCTCCTCATATGCTATGTGCCTCAGCCGCAACCAGCTTGGTGGCTCTCTGCTGGACTTGCTTCAGTTTGTCATGTCATGACATGTATCTCCAGCCTAGACTGGAGATAGCACTCCAAATGTCTCACAAGTGCAAAACAGGGGAAGGATCATTTCCTTCAGCCTGGTGGCTGCACTCTTACTAATACAGGCCAGATGTTGTTAGCCTTCTTTGCCACAAGGACACTCTGCCGGCTCAAGTTCCACCTGTTACCTACCAAGGACCCCAGGTCATTTTCTGCAAAGCTGCCTTTAAGCTGGTCAGTGCTGAGCCTTATTGAATKAAGTTACTCCATCCCAGTTGCAGGACTTTACATTTCCTTTTGTTTATGAGGTTCCTGTCAGCCTATTTTTCTAGCCTATGGAGACACTTTTGTAATGTCTTCAACACACACTAGAAATCTTCTGTATTGATTGTACACCACCCTCTTGACTTTTCAGCATATGTCAGGGTGGGTTAATTCCCCGATGAGAACTGTGAYGTGTGATCATGAGGTATCTTCCAGCTGGCTAAAGAAGGCTTTGCCTCCCTCTTCTTGATCAGGCCATCTGTAGCAGACAGCTCCCTCAACATCATCCATGTTGGTCTATATTCTGACCCCTAAGCTCTTAAGGGCTCATAACCTCTTCCAAGGAAAGCTCTGTGTGCTCCAGCTACCCGTTTATATAGAGCACAACCTTCTTCCTCACTTTCCTGGCTTGTGTTTCCTGAAAACCTTGTGTCCGTTTATTGCAGCACTCAGTCATGTGAGTTATGCCACTATGTCTTTGTAATCTCATGGATGTGACAGCTCTTAATTGTACTTGGACTTCTCATTCCTCCTGGTTGTTCCCCATGTGTGCGTGTGAGTACAGACGCCTGTGATGAGCCCCAGTCAAGCTGCTTTCAGAAGGGCAATGCAAGAGCCTTTGCCATCCTGTTGACCCCAGGTGATTCCTCACTGCCCCTGCCTCTTCAGAGTATGACAACTTTTCCCTAACACACCTGGTTTAAAACCCTTCTCACTATTTTAGTGGACTTGTTGGCAAAGACACTCTTGTCCCACTTTGCCAGGTGAATGCCATAGCTGCTCAGCTGCCGTTGTTCTTCAAAAGAGTCGTGATTGTAGAAGCTGGAGCCCTGCTTGCAACACTAGCCATGCAGTCAGACGTTGAGACGTTGACTACTGGATATTCTCAAAATATGGACACATACACATTTAGAAACTCTGGCCAAAGAACGCATTTTGGGCTGTGTGCTCTTAGAGGAGTCTTGGACCTAGCCAAGGACATAGCAAAGGCTACTAATTGTGTAGTGGTGTGTGCCTAGAGTTAGAAAAACATGAACTTGTGGTAGAAGGATATGAGGATAATGGAATATAGGAATACAGGATAATTTAAATAATAACATACATAAAAATGAAATGTAAGGAATTGTAGGTCAGGGTAGGTAAGAAGGTTGCTGCTCTGTGGTAGTTACCAGGTAAATACTCATCAGATATTGCTGATGTTTGATGGGTCCTAATGTAAAAGGCACTTGAAACATTAAACTTTTCTCAGGATTGTGCTCACACATCATCTTGGATTCTGTTTCTGCTACAGAAGGGTTGGACCTCCAACGTCAGTGGTAGGAGGACTGTGCCTTAAGGCAGAGAGAGATGTTTAGCATTCAGAGCTGACTTCCACATGTGCACTAGAGTGAGCATTGATAAGTACTGCATCCTATTAGAAGCAGGGAAGATTGGAAACAAAAGTAATCAATATTGTGGTCTGATGGGTGAGAATCTTTGTCTGCACCCACTCTACGAAGGTGTTACGCATATAGATCCTGAGAGCAGTATCTAGCCAAGAACAAGGTTTCAAAGATGTACACCAAGGATTAACTTTACACTCGAAGAATGCTTAGTGTAGAAAGTGAAGTGTGTTCTTAAGTCTCTTGAGGAACAGAGATTAAACAAAATATTGTTAATTTTATGCACAAGCACCAAAAATTCCCTGCTTTAGTCATTGTCTTAGACAAAAAATTAAGATTTAAAGGGCAAGGAGGGATTGTGTAGACAAGGGCAGGGAAATAGGTTTGCAGGTTTGCAACCAGGTTGCAGCCTGGTATGGGTTGAAAGGAAAAAACTGAGCTGCAAACTCATCAAAARCAGAGTTGTTAATTGAAAAACTGACAGACCTGTAACTACTGCAGTTCTTCTGGCCGCCAATATAATAAATGCAACTGTACATTTAGAGTAATTTGCTAATTTGCCTAAGTAACACCCACAGACAGAAACATGACATAAATACATTAGTGGAAGCAACAACTATAACCAGCTCATACAGGTTCTTGGCTGCTAGATGGATGAATCAGATGAGCTGGAAAAGATTTACAAAACAGAACAGAGATGAAATTGTTAACAATATTGTGGCATAGAGGATTTTTTCCTGTGTCTCAAGGATGCTTTAAGGTCTGTAGATTTCTGTACATATTGTAGCTTATAAATTGCATGTTTAACGTGTGTGTGTGTGTGTGTGTGTGTGTGTGTGCATGCGTGCATGCTTGCACTCAAAAAAGTTGTGGATATGGAGTATACATCTACAAGAGGCTATGCATTTCAGAGGCCAAAATGACAATATTTTAAATTTCAAGAAGTTTCAAGTAACTAATTGAATCTCCAGCATTCCGCATGTATTCATAAAAATCTGAAGAGTGTTTCTGTTAATAAATTTGCTAAAGGCACTTAGGTTTTGGCTACACAGGAAAGACTGAAACCTGTAGGATCAGTTTTCCTRGTACAGATCTTAAAACTTACACTTAAGAGTTTTCCAGTCTTTTTCATTTTCAAAAACTGATTTTTTTCCAGCATGTGGTATCTCCTGTGGGCTAGACCTGTTCTCTCTCTCCTCAGTAGCTCTGAATCTCACTGTTGCATTTTACTCTTCAGTCTTACTGATGCCACCTTTTGCCACTGCATATAGACTGATGATGTGCATTCCCTAAACATCTTAACTCTGARTTAGGCTTGGAGTCGTCATGAAGTTCTGCATAATGTTATAAACAATACCTTCTCTGAATTAAAAATGACAAGATTGCTACTACGTGAAGTGGATCTCATATTCAGTAAAGTATTTTCTTCCTCGCATAGTTCTACGTTATGACCATCTTCTTCCTGATGCAAATTAATAGTGCCAAAGCTAAGCTACTGAATGCAGCTTTCCACAGTTTCGGTCTCTGTTTCCTTTCAGACCTATTTAGAAGGTTTCTGTTGGGCTTTTGGGGACAGATGATCCCCTCTGTCAAGTGCAGAATCCAGATGATAACCAAATGTGAAGTCAGAGGAAAGTTTCTCTTGCAGTGGTGCTCTCAGGAAAACCCTGTTTGTAAGCAGGTATATTCTTGCCTGCAGCAGGAGGTTGTTTTAAGGTTTTTCATTAAAAATGGGTTGTGAAATATTCTTGACCATGAATCGCTGTAATTATAGTCCATGGATCTAAGGAAGTCACTGAAAAAATGGAGCTGGGGATAGAGGCAAGCTGCAAGATTTTTCTTGAGGATGTGGAGGTCTCACAGATAAGCCCAAGCCCTGTTTTACATGAAGACTTCATCTTTGTATCAGGGCAAAGAGGGCAGTAAACCCCCTCAGTGCAAGCTGGTAATTACCACAGGTCCAGGAGAAGAGAGCTGGGTTTGCTTTATCGAGTGTTATGGTCAATTTTCTTTGAACCCGAGCTGCTGTTATCCTGAGTTATCGTTGTCACAGTAAGTGATACTTGCAATGCAGATGGCAATTAAATAGAAGTAAATAGTAAAGCAGAAGTCAGCAGACTGTGACTTAAGGTTGACGAATTGCAAGTACTTTCAACACATGAATCCTGAGTATGCTAAATCATAATATGCCCTGAAAAAGACAATAATGTCATTTATCCCAAATCAACTTTGTAGGGGGTTAGCTAGATTGTTTCAAACAGGTGGACATATTATAGAAATCAATAATAGTTTGTAAGTCTGTCTGTTTTCTTTTATCAAGTTTTCCATAAAACAAGTAATTTGTTTGTTTTTCACTATTTTAGGTAGCCTGCCCTATGAATACAAGATTGTGATAGCAGGAAATCATGAATTGACCTTTGACCAGGAATTCATGGCTGACTTAATCAAGCAGGACTTTTACTATTTCCCCTCTGTTTCTAAGCTGAAGCCAGAGAGCTATGAAAATGTACAGTCTCTTCTAACAAACTGCATCTATCTTCAAGACTCTGAAGTGACGGTGAGGGGATTCAGAATATATGGCTCCCCTTGGTAAGCAGGTTTTTAAGCATACGTAAGAAAAATAATGTTGTTTGCTATCACATCAGCCATTTCATAAGCATCAGCYATATTTGAATTGCTGTGATAGGAAGTAATACTCAGTTGGATAAAGTTTTCTATTTTATTAAAGTTAGTCATTCATGTGATGAAGTAATAGACTTTAACAGAATAGGATTGTTAAACAAATAAAGATGAGAAGAAGATAGTGTATTCTTTAAGCTTACCCAGGAGGTGTCCTGTAACACAGTCCTTGTAGTTTTTATTTGGGTCATAAAATACATTTTTATACTTGTCAAATTTATATTATTACAGATTAATTTTATTGAGGGGACACATTCTTTTGACAGTTTCAGTCCTACAGATGATATTTAAGGTTCATTAGTGTATGCAGTATTCATTTATCACAGTAAGCCTGTTTCAGTGTTCRTTCAAGCCTTGTATTTTGTTAAAATCCATCAGAATCTTATTTTCTTTCATAAAGTGATTGTTTTCCTTAAGACATAGTTTAGCTTCTAAAGTAAAGTCAACAAATCAGTGGCAATCTAGTATTTCATGGATTTTGCTCTACTGCGTACAGTGAACACTTAGAACTCCTCRACAGTATCGGAGACAGATAGGCTTTGGCTTCCTGATCCCCAACTTGACCTCATATGTGCTTCTTTTGTGTCATGTTACTTACATTACAATACTATGTTATTTTGACTAACAGGCTCTAAATTAGGTCCTCTTATGAGTATTCAGTACACATTTAAGGTAAATTAAAATTTATTTTAAAAGGCAGGTTTTTAGGTGAATCTGTTTTTCTTTTTAAAATCACATCAGGCTGTAATGTAGCAAACAAGTTGTCAAACCTGATGCATATACCCAATGTGAATTTGCAGTGTGAATAAACTGTGAAATCTCTTGGATTTCTTTTTTTTTTTTAATTGGCATTTTCCCATTTGGTTACTTGAGATGGGTGTTAATTTTTCCTGAGCTTAGTATTCTACATTTTTCTGTGTTAAGTAGATTTCCTCTTACATGCACCCTTCTCTCTCTCTCTTATGTCTCCAGATCTTTCTGGGTGTTTTTTTTCAGCCTACCCACCTGCTATGTTGTAGTTCATCTTCCTCTTGTGTCTACTGTGTATTCAATCAATGTACAATTTACTTCATTTTCCAAATGATTAGGGAAGATATTAGATGTTATCAGTCCCAATATTAACCTCTGTGGAATGCCACTTGGCATCTCTTCCCATTTTGATGTTCAACTATAAATACCATAATTATGCTCTGTTTACAATATGTCTGGCAACTTCATATCTTCTTTGCAATATTTGTAACCAGGCACCATATTTCCAGTGTCAGTAATAAATCTCCAGGCAGTAAAGTACCAAAAGTCTCATTAAAAACTAGATGACTTAAAGCAAAGTGCTATCTATAAAATAGCACTGAATAGAGGCTAAAGGAAACCATCTGAACTTTCTGTGTTTGAACAGATATGTAAACATCTGTTGAGAAAACCTCTTCCACCCACTAGCCCACAAATAATATTTCTGCAAAATCTAATTTGCTGCATTCCCTTTGTGTACTAATCCTGTGATTTTGCACAAGTCTGAGCTATCTGGCACAACCTGTTCTTCATGGACTAAGATTGTTTTCATCTTTCATACATTCATTTGGTTTTACTGTCATGCTTTTCTCCTATTCTGTAGTGTTGCAGGTTATTCCTAAACTTTCAAACTAGATATTTAAAAGTGCTACTAGCTCATCTCCCTCCAACTACATCAGAGGCCTGCAAGATAAGTGTTGTAAAATCCTTTGAAGATGTTTAGCTGTTCATATGGGAGAAGGTCCTGGTGATGGAGCCTTGGCCAGCAAGGCTTGTTTGCCAGAGAAACTTGGTAACCACTGCCTTGTAAATGGGTGTGTTACAAAGAGCCATTACAGCATACACAGTATTATGAAGCTGCTGCTTGAACATGGAGAAGGGGAAGCATAGTGGGAATCCACTGATTAACTTCTTTGCAAATTCTAGCAGTGACAGAGAGTGTTTGGAGAAAGGCTGTGAAACTGTGATGATGCTTAAATATGCCTTTGCTTATCGCACCCTGCTTAGTTTCCATAGRATTGACCATCTCTCTTTTCTCCTTTCCTCTGTTGAATTCGGCCTGGCGTCATGAGCCTGCTGTTCCAGCCAAACAGTGGGGGTTTTTTTTGTTTGTTGTTATGCAACGCTGAATGAMGTTTCCGTGCTAACTGATGTCATGTCCAGTGAAAACAGCAACAACAATAACAATGAAAGCAATAATAAGTTGTTCTTTATATTCTCTCAGACATGTGGCACATGTGGAAATAACAAAGTCAAACCAACCTGCCACTCAGAAAAGTTTAGGAAGAGCAACAGCTATTTTGTATGGGTTAGACTAGCTGCCTGCTAGCTTGAAGGCTATTGTGGCTCTGTGGCTCTTTGACTACTGATCACTACTGCTCTTTTTAGTATTTATTTTTGTTTCTATACTTCATTCACCCAGAAAAGAAAGGTATGCCATAGCCTTTCTAGGAAATTAATATGTTTGTTTATACATCGCAATCATGATAATATCTAAAAAAATATAGGACTTTGGTGAACTTTCTGTGGTGATTCTTTTTAGTTTTGCGTCATGAAGCCAATCCTTCAGAAAATGCTTATAAACCTAGACAAGACTTTAAAATTTAGAGTTCCTGAGCAGCTTGTAGCTCAATAGGCTGCAGCTTCATGCAGTTGCTTCTTCAGAATCCTAAAATATTTTCCAGCCTTGAAAGTATGCAACTAGATAACGTTTTTTATAGATTTGTTTAATTGGAGTACTCCCAATTACAATTCCTGTTTGTTGTACATACATGACTCTTAYCTAATTTGAGTGTGAGCTATCCAGAAATTAGATTAAAGGCTGGGACCCCAGATCCCGCCTTTCCATTTCTGGTTACACTGCTGACCCTCTGTCTTCACATTTTGTAAAAATATGTTCGAACTACAGAAATCCCTCTTTTATAAAAAGGACTAATTAATATTTGCCAAATACTTTSGGAACCTCAGAGCAAGGTCTGAGAGAATGCCAGCCAGCATTAACTTACTATGTTTTTTTCTGTATAACCTGTATAAAATTAGATTGTATTTCTGCTTAAGATATTTTAACTGCAAAGTAAATCGTGAGAGCTTGGTTGATTTGCCTAACTTCCGAGTCTCTGAGGCCTTTTAAATATGTACCATTTGTTTGTGGTTAAATATTTTCAATATCATTTAGGTATTTTGACCTCCATTATTATCTAAAACTCAGTGGTTATTGTTAATTGCACAGAAGAAATGGGACACTGTCTTGTCTCAGACACCAGTACTAAACTCTCCAGGGTTTTAAGGGCAAGATTTCAAAAGCCAAATAGAGACTGTAGTTGCTGACCAAAACTTACGTGCTTTAAACATTAATTACACTAGTATTATAATAAGAAAGGAACAGCTGTTTTGAAATGCAAGCTGCAAACCACAAAAACTGCTGTTTAGAAGTCAATAGATGGTATCTTGGAACACGGACTATCGGAATACATGGTTCAGGATAGGAGTAGGAGGATATTAGACACTTCTTGAGAAGCTTGGCAGTATCAAGGTGTTAGCTGCTTTCAGAACAATCTTGAATTTTAAGAGCTTTCTGTGACTGTATTTGGCTTAGAGTCCTCGTGCTCTTTACAGTGCATCTTGCAGCATTAGTTGCCAGCTGTGGATGAGCAGGGCGTCAGTAGGAACGCACTGCAAATGACTTACACCTGATCCAGACATTGGCCACTGTGGGAATTTTTTTCTTGATAAAGTTGGTCACTGAAAGATGTGCTCTGGTTTCATCCCAGCAAAACTGAGGTCATGGTCAGAACATACCACAGACCTGGAAGCACTCTTGTGTTCCCCAGAATAGAATCATAGACTCATAGAATCAGTAAGGTTGGAAGGGACCTCTGGAGATCATCTAATCCAACCTCCCTGCTCAACAGGGTCACCTACAGCATGTTAGACAGGGTTGCATCCAGACGGATTTTGAATATCTCCAGAGAAGGAGACTCCACAACCTCTCTGGGCAACCTGGTCCAGGGCTCTGTCACTCTCACAGGGAAGAAATTCCCCCTCACCTTCAGGCAGAACTTCCTGTGCTTCAATTTCTGCCCATTGCCTCTTGTCCGGTCACATAGGACAACTGAAAAGAGTTTGTCCCCATCCCCCTGACACCCTCCAATCACGTACTTATACACATTGATAAGAGCTCCCCTCAGTCTTCTCTTCCCCAGGCTAAACAGGCCCAGCTCTCACAGCTGTTCCTCATAGGGCAGATGCTCCAGCCCTCTGATCATCTTTGTAGCCCTACGCTGGACTCTCTCCAGTAGCTCCATSTCTCTCTTGTACTGGGGAGCCCAGAACTGGACACAGTACTTGAGATGAGGCCTCCCCAGGGCTGAGTAGAGGGGCAGGATCACCTCCCTCGACCTGCTGACAGCACTCTTCCTAATGTACCCCAGGATATCATTGGCCTTCTTGGCCACAAGGGCACAGTGCTGGCTCGTGGTCGATTTGTCATCCACCAGCACTTCCAGGTCCTTCTCTGAAGAGCTGCTCTCCAGAGGGTCAGCCCCCAGCCTGTACTGGTGTATGGARTTACTCCTCCCGAGGTGCAGGACTGTGCCCTTGCCCTTCTTGAACCTCATGAGGTTCCTCTCTGCCCAACTCTCCAGCCTGTCCAGGTCTCTGAATGGCAGCACGGGCCTCAGGTGTTCTCAGCCACTCCTCCCAGTTTGGTATCATCAGCAAACTTGGTGAGGAGGCACTCTGTCCCYTCATCCAGGTCGTTGATGAAGAAGTTGAACAGGATGGGACCCAGTACTGAGCCCTAGGGGATGCCACTAGCCACAGGCCTCCAACTGGACTCCCAYTGATGCCACTGATGACAACCCTCTGAGCTCTGCCTTTCAGCCAGTTCTCAAGCCACCTCACAGTCCACTCGTCTAACCCACGCTTCCTGAGCTTCTCTAGGAGGATGTTATGGGAGACAGTGTCAAAAGCCTTSCTGAAGTCAAGSTACACAACGTCCACTGCTCTCCCCTCATCTACGCAGCCAGCGGTTTCATCCTAGAAGGCTGTCAGGTTGGTTAAGCAGGATTTCCCCTTGGTGAATCCTTGCTGGCTACTTCTGATCACCTTCTTTTCCTCCATATGTCTGGAGATGATACCCTGAATGAGCTGTTCCATCACCTTTCTGGGGATGGAGGTGAGGCTGACCAGCCTATGGATGCCTGGGTCCTCCTTCCTGCCCTTTTCTTTTTGAAGACTAGAGTGACATTGGCTTTGTTCTAGTCCTCAGGCACCTCTCCAGTTCTCCGGGACCTTTCAAAGATGATGTAGAGTGGTCTAGCAACAACATYGGCCAGCTCCCTCAGTACCTGTGGGTGCATCCCATCAGGTCGCATGGATTTGTGGATGTTTAGCCTGCCCAGAAGGTCTCTAATCCTATTTTCCTCAACCAAAGGAAGGTCTTCCTTTCTCCAGACTTTCTCCCTCACATCCAGGCTCTGGGATTCATGGGAGCTGCCCTTAGCAGTGAAGACTGAAGCAAAGAAGGCATTCAGTAATTCTGCCTTCTCTATAGCCTTTGTCACCAGGGCCCCCACTCCATTCAGTAGTGGGCCCACATTTTCCCTAGTCCTCCTCTTGCTGCTGATGTATTTGAAGAAGCCCTTCTTGTTGTCCTTGACATCCCTTGCCAGACTCAATTCCAGCTGGGCCTTAGCCTTCCTTGCTGAATCTCTACATACTCTGACTGCATTCCTATAATTCTCCCAAGTAGTCTCTCCCCTCTTCCACATTCTGTGTATTTTCTTCTTCTGTCTGAATTTGGCCAATAGCCCCTTGCTCACCCATGCAGGTCTCCTGCCCCTTTTGCTGCACTTCCTACTCAGGGATGTACTGTCCTTGAGCTTGGAGGAAATGATGCTTGAATATTAGCCAGCTCTCCTGGACCCCCCTTCCTTCTAGGGCCTTAACCTATGAGATTCCTCCGAACAGGTCTCTGAAGAGCCCRAAGTCCGCTCCCCTGAAGTCCAGGGTTGCAATCCTGCTTGTTGCCTTACTTCTTTCCTGCAGGATCCTGAACTCCACCATCTTGTGGTCACTGCAGCCAAGGCTGCCCCCAACATTCACATCTCTAACCAGTCTCTCTCATAGTTGCTGTGAATGTAAAACAAAGACTTTACTTTCCCAATAGATTTTACTGTAAATTAGAAAGCTTCTGGTTGGAAGATGCTCTTTAAACACCACGGTTTATTGTGGACTACTCCAATAAAAACCAGCTAGTTAACTACCAGCTAGTTAAACTAGCTGGTAGAATAACCCACCTATTTTCTTCATGAAAATAATTACGTTTAATGTAGATTTGACTGCTAAGCCTCCCCAAAGATTAAGCCATTTTCTAGGGGGGRTTAATTCGTGTTCTAGGAGCATATAGAAATTATGATGTATAGCTAGATGTATAGTGAGTAGAAATCAAACACCAAAGAGGTAATAGACTGTCCACCTTAGGTGTTTTCAAGACTTGGCTAGACAAAGTCRGAGCTGACCTGATCTAGTGTTGGTGATAATTTTTTTTTGAACCGGGAGGCAGTACTAGAGATCTCCCAAGGTCCCTTTTGAGCAATGTTTCTGTGGCTTGATCAGTGTCATTACAGAGCTAGAGCCATTGTGCTGGTATCTGAAATGAACAGGTATCAACAAAATCCTTATAACAGAGAACATTACATTTCATATCAAACTGCCTGCAAGTGGTGGATGGTCCAGACAGGTAGTTTGGAAGATTGAAAAGATGAGATAGTAGTAGAAGTTTTAAGTTAAAAATAGATCTTTTCTGTGCCATCATACTGGGTATCATCTCTATGAGGATGTCATTTAAGGAATCATATTAATGAAACATTTTTGGAAAAAAAATGGAAAGCGAAAAAGTGGGTGTTTCAGTTAGAGGACTTCAATCTTTAATTGCAGTTCATTAGCCACACAATGTGGCACTAAAATGTATTATTATTGTGCACTTAAGAGTTCTAGTGTTATRCACAGCTAGAATTAAGATAGCCTATATAAACTGATTGTGCCTCTGCACTGCTAAAGGTTTTAATTGCACAATCAAACACTGTCCTTGCACAAAAAACACTGATGCATTCAGTGCCCAAGATCTATTGTGCTTGCTGAATGAGGCACCTATATATTATTCCTTTTATGCTGATTATTCAGAATCACTGTGAAAATAAATGGCTCTAATGCACATATGTTTTTGTATCACCATGAGCACACATTGCTAAAGTTCATGCTTGCATGTGTGATCTTGAACATTGCTACATCTGTTTTTCTGCTACGCAAGGTTCCAATAATATTGGGCTGAAACATGATTTGCGCTAAATAGGCTCTGCCCTACTACATGTTTCTTTCCAGGATAACACAACTCAGTGAGTAGGTAACATAGCTTACTGTTCTCCTCTTGCATTAAATAACTAATGAGAAGACCTACGTTGAATATTTCCTGATCAGTAATCAGAAATTGTTTGTACAAAGCAAAAGTTGTACTACTTCTTGCYTAGTGTCTAGTATTTCTCTACTGCCTCAAATTTACAGCTAATGTGCATCTGCAGAAGATCAGCTGTTCTGTGTGTGCTCTCACCTTGTTGGAAAACAGCATGAATTTTAGCAATGTTTTCCTCTTCTGTGCAAAGGTGGACTATTGTACATTAATGGCAGGGTAAGAACACACCTTTTATTTGACATGGCAAAAGAAAAAAGAAGGGGCAGGAGGAAGACATTGTCTTAGCTACAGAATCTCCATAATACTTTTAAGCAAGCTATAGGTGAAACCTCTCTTCTCACAGAGACATACAGTGTGGCAGGAGAGAGTTTTATCTCTTTTAGCATCTTTTTTCATTTTTCACATTGTGGCGGAGGAAGGGACAATCAAGCCCCTGTTGCCAAACATATGACCACGTTGTTCTGAATGGCATATTGGCTTGGATAGCTTAAAGAAGCYCTTTAGGGTGAGATTGTCTGCAGCCTCATTATCTAGAGAGTGGGTTTTTGCTTGGCCTTGATTATTCAGAGGGATCTCTTCTTGTGAAATGGAACCTAATTTTTCTTTTTGCTACATTACACGTTTTCTAGTATCTATGTATTGTCCATATTTTCTCCTTCCTCCTTCACACACCATCTGGAACTTTACAAACTGTTATTTCCCAGGGAGGATGGAAGGGCAAAGATTAATTTCAGCCTAGAAGGACATTTGTGACAATTTGTCCTGAAATGACAGATACCCAGGCTGGACTTCCAAGATTTTGTTACCTCTCTGCAGTGGAACCGTCCTCAAATGTTTTCAAGAGGGCCAACAGCTCTGATACAGCATTTTTGTTTGGAGGGAACCTAAGGATAGGTGTGTTGGAGGAGAGTGTTTGTTTCCTGTTCAGGTGCTGTTTTTATTGAGCTTAGCACTCTGGGTCAGGGACATTCAGGGGRCTAGATCTTCATTTGTGGTTTCGTTGCCTGATGGGGACTCATGCCAAAAATAACAGATGAGATGTTAATATTGTGAAGCAAGCACTGTTTTCTAAACAGTATTTTCTTTTATTTCTCTAGATACCAGTGTATTGTTACATATAGCCTTCCCACTTGRTTTTTTTTACAATTTCATTACATACAGATACATATCTGGGCTATATTTTGGCTATGTCRGAGTAGATGGCTGAGTTCATCTCAGTGAAGAATAAATCAACCAGTAGGTTGTAGTAGTGAGTATCAGCCTCCAGTTCAGCCCAAAGCAACCTTGGTAGGGGGCTCATTCTCCAAATCTTCCTCCCATTTTGGTGTTAGGTCTGTAATTGTATTCCAACCTTTTAGCCCTACTGTTGATGCACTGTGTCTATTTGTGTTATTACAACATGCAGCTGAGTGTCTTTACCCAAGCTGTGTAGTCCAGTGCTATCAGTGGGCTTTAGCCATAGCTTTGTAACTCTCTCCTGCTTTTTTTTTTTTGTTTTCCAACGGGTGACTTTGTTATACTCTCTTTCAAAATCTCTCTCGGTTTGTGTATGTGCATTTGTGCCTGTGTGTGCACACGTGTACATTTTGGATAGAGAGAATGGTAACTTCCATGTGTAACTGCAATGGTTTAAAAGAGCATGCAAAGGGAAAAAATGAAGCAGACTTATTTTCGTTTCACACCCACTCTAGGCCACCCCATAATCTAAGTCTCTGTTTCAGTGCTTTTCTCCTCCATCTTTCCAAGAACAGCTATAATAGTCTCTTTCATTCCTCACTGAACTCAGTTTCCATCAGTAAAATAACGTAACAAAGATTTATAGGTTCATTTTATGAGAGGGACACACTTTCATTTTGCAAGTGATGAATCACCTAATGTTTACTTTCACAGACCTTATACAAATCTTTACAGTCACTGAGGTGAACATCAATTAAAATGAAACTATATTAAAATAAAAGATTGTCTTCATTTAACAAAATGCGGCCCCCACGTTGGGAGTRTGGCTTACATAGAGAGCAAGAGCAGTGCAAAATGTTGCATTGCAGTTTTCATCTCCTGTAAAATTGACAGAAAATAATTACTGTTCTTCTGCCCCAAAAWGACCACTCCAATTCTTAGTTCTTTGTGCACTCCTTCAAATCTCCACAAAAGTATTCACTGTCTTGCACATGAGGAAAATATAGGAATWCAAATATTTGTTATTGGACAAAACCATACCAGAAATTTTTGTAAGTAAAATAGCTGATCCTCCTACGTGCTCTCCTTTCTGCACCTTCACATGGTCAAGAGATAAAAGTACAAATACACAGAGCACATTTACTTCTGTACGGTTTTCTAAAGCAAAAAAAGTACTACTTTAAAATTTTTGTAAATCGTAGATTAAGTAGATTTTTGGGCAGGTAGCTTTTTTTGTGTCAAGTTCTGTAAGTGCAAGACTTTACAGAATGCTGGACATGGAARTATTATAGAATGCTGGGTTTTGGTTGCTCAGAAATATGTTTTTAGAACAGTGGGTGTTCCCCGGTTTTGAAAGTTGGGAGCTGTTTGGAGCTCTTTCTTAATCAATGCCTTTGAGGTTGGCAGTATAAATGAGTAATTTAGATAGACTGACATGGTTCTTGAAGAAAATGAAAATGATGAGTAGGAATAATAGACTCCACCAGTTATTTAGAATTGAGACATCTCATGTTTCAGAAATTTTGGGGAAAAGCTTGACATCTAAACCTGCTGTGGCTGTATCATTGTAGTTAGAAGTTGTTTTATTTCAGGCATTCAGTAAAAGGTAGGTAAGATGTGACAGATGTGTAAGAAATAGCAACATCTTTAGAAGAGAGAAAGCAAAATTGATCATCCTTTTAAAATACATTAATTACAATGTGAGGCACATAGATGCAGGTTTAATTATATTTTAATGGAATACTGGAGTGATATTTTTATTTCCTCTTCACTTATCAGAAACTGTTTTCCATTTTGGAAAGTGCTGCTTCTAAAAACACTTAAAACCACAATACACTGTAGTTTAGTTTGCAGCATATGGGAGATCGTAAGAATGTTTTTCCCTGCAAAATGATTTTGATCTATTAAATGCAGATGTTCTGGGCGCAGGGAGAATTGTATCAAATACCTCTTCAAGTCTGAAAGGTTTTCTGATAGCAGAGAGGGAGACCTGTGGTGCATTCTGGCTATTTTAAAGGCAGAAACAGATCACTGGACAGATTTTCTCCTCATTTTTTTTTCTTTTGTTACTAATGGCTCATTGCTAAAAAGGGTGCATTTTATGTGATCAACCCTTCCTGGAAAGTGTATTCATAACATGATTTGAGAATACTGGAGATCTGAGTCTAATTCAGTACATACTAGGTGTACAGGTGTCATTGCTCTTGTGAGCAATCTTACTGAATTCCAGAGAGGTCTAGTCAATGAACACTGCAGTACAAATTAAGTGATTGAAATGAATTAGCAAGAATCATTAACAGGGCTGAAAAAGGAAAAAAATGTTTATGAAGCAAAATCAAAATTTCTCAGACTGCAAGTGAATTTTCCGTGTCATGTTAAAGGAACGTAGTTGCTRTTAACTAATTAAGCTATGCAATAGRTACGTGAGTGAATGAAAATGTAAACCAAAATACACCTGTCATAGCTTATATATATCATCATAGTCAGACCAATGTGATACATTTCAGGTATTGTGTGCTCTTGAGAATTTTACTCTTCCATGTCCCCCAGGATTTTTTTTTTTTTTAATCACAGCAGTTTAAAATATCATGTTCCTCCACTTTGTCTTTACAAGAGTGCAGGCCTTTTCACTGTCTRTGTGTGCACGTATACGTGTGTGCATGTGTAAGTAATTAGATCAGAAGTTAGGAGTATTTCACGTAAGATTTTTGCATAAGTGCTCTTCCTTGTGATGACTAAACATAATGTGTGGCTTTATATTTCTATATAGGAGTGGGGATTTGCATTTGCTTGTTCTGTTGCAAATGTTTCTAGCTTTAGTTAAGTTTGAGAGTAGTAGAAAAATATATTGCTTTAGTTTAATTAGCGTAGGGGAAAAAGTCCTTTCTTGGGCAGTAATTATTAGTAGTATATTATTAGAATGAAGTAGTTCAGATTCAGTTACTTAGAAGAAATAATTGAATCTTCTGATCCAGTAAACTAGCTCACTTTGGCTTCAGCTGGTTTTTAATTTAAGACCTATAGAAGAAGAAACCTGTAATCTCACCACAGGGAATTTGCTTCACTTTCCTGCAGTTCATAAACCACACGAGTGAGATAGCAATCCCCCACAGCAGTTTTCTCTTTATTTTTCACATTCGCTTAAAAGTTTAATTTTATGAGACAGAGCTGATTTTAAAGTTTAAAGTGCTTTTTTTGTTGTTTTGGAGCTTTTTTATTATTTTTTTTGTATGAACAAAAGGACTTCCAGCTCTATCTGCAGTCTGGTCTGTAGTCTCAGACAGCAGCAATTGCAGGATGTTTCAAAGATGTAAACACAGTTGGGTATTGCCATGAGCCCTTTGGCGCTATTCCAAGAGAAACACAAATAGCTAACTAGTTTGGAGCAGATCTACTTGGAGCTGATTCTCAGCTGGAGTAAATTGGCAGCACTCCACCAGCTTTTGAACCGTTTACACCTGGTGAGAATCAGCCTCCTCACTTCACACGAGCCTGTGTGGATGCATTTTCTTTACGTTTTGACACAATAGGTGCACTGCTACATTGATGAGTAGACGGCAGCTTCACATCGTGCTCTAAGAACCGTACAGAGAGACCCAGGCACAGGAACCAAATGGAATACAGTGTATCTCAGCTCTTTCTCTTTTTCCTGACTGGATTTCAGAGGAGGAAAAAGCAATACTTTAGCCCTCGTTATGGTGCTCTTTAAGATCAGAAGGCATCCTTTGGATTTGTTGTTTGTAAAATAAATTAATATTATTCAATAAATTAGTGTTGTTTTATGTGAATTAATCTGAGGATTTTCTCCACCATTGCTGTATGACAGTAGAATAAATTGGAGCTAATATTAAAACAGAGGACTAGACCTGCGAATATCACAAATTTCTAACAAAGCTCACAGAATTAGATAATTTACATCAGATAAATATATGTTTTTCTTTTTTTAAGGATATTTCAGAATTCCTAGCTAGCTGAATGGCCATGTAGGTGTTCAAGCTGTATGTTTTTGATATAGGAAGTTATATTGCAGCATTTGGTCTCCACCACTGCACTGCAGGGTGAATTTAGGGCTGCAGGAAATATTAATTTGGAATTTTGGGGTACTTGGATGATGCTCAGCTCAGGTGTAAACGTGGCATATGAAGTATCAGTGTGTGCTTTTTTAACAAGAAGTAAGTTCATCTGTTGCTGAATTGTAAATGTTAAAAATAATATACTTTATGCATCTATACATGTGCTGTATTATTAGTTTTGGAAGCATTTTCGTGCTTGTCTAACTCAAAATGGCTTTGAATTTTCTGAAGAAAGAGCAAAAAACAAAAAAGAAAGGAAAAAAAAGTAAAAACTGGCAGACAGTTAGTCCATATGGCCTAATTACTCCTGGTATTTTGAGAAAAGAATGTAAACCTGGTGTGTTACTAAACTGAGAAGTGGCTACTACGAGGGCCTTTTTTATTGATGCTGAATGCACCTATTGCACATCCTACATATTTTAGTTACGTGTCATCTAGGAGAGTCCTTCTAGGTGCTGCATCATTAAAAAAAATCACAAGCGTAGCGTCTCAATTTGAAAGCATATTCCATCTCCTCAGTTACCAGACTTTTGCAGAGTCCTAGAGGATTACGGGAAACCATAACTGGCACCAGTGTGGAAGAACATGTTTCTCTATCTGTCTGGTCATTTGATGGTGAAAACCTGTAAAGATGCTATGTGTAGATGAGCCTTAGGTAATTTTTCCCTTGTAGATGGGTCCGTGCATGTGAAGTTTCACGTTTTAAAATGAGGTGGTGACTGTACTGTGGGCCACGGTGCTGTTTCACTCTCAGCTCTCCTTCTGTCTGTAACTATCAGTTATCAGCGTGTGAAATAAGGTCCTGGTAACTGAGCTGTACCTATATTTTTAATACTGACAGCTGGAGAGACTGAGGGAGCAAACCCTGAGACGTCAGGAGATTACCACCTTAGCCTCTATATTAAATCTGTAAGAGCATGATGAAAGTCTGTGCAGTTCTACATACATACCCTCAACACTGAATCTCTTGGCTAATTATTCCAAATAAGCTTTTAAGTTTGTTTGTGGTTTTTGTTTTATTATTTAAAAAAATATCAGATGGGATATTATCATTTGGCTCCCAGCAGAATAAAATAAACTATTTGCATTTGATGTTGGCATGTTTTAAATTCAGTCTTTCATTAATTTTTCTCCTTACCTGTTATCTTCCTTTTTCTTGTTATGAAGATAAAGTAGATTTAATTTTGTTTTTCATTGTTTTATAACCGATTAATGTTTAGAAATGATCAGTTCCTATTAGTCACAGCTCACTTTCTTCTTCCCAGTCAGAGGTGTGTGAAATCCTTTACTAAACAAAAGATGAATGATTTCATGTGTAACTAGAATTGCAAAAGAAATAATTACTGACAAAGGGCCATATTCTGGTTTTTACACTCCTTTCCTTCTGTGAAAACAGTAATTTAATTTGATTCAAAGTTTCAAGAATGACAACCTCAGATCAGAGCAAGTAAGAAAAAAAAGAACACAGGAAACTTGCACATGGAGGAGATATACTGTTTTGGCTGACAGACTGATAGAGGATTCAATTTGTAATCAGTAAATTCAATTTGCTGTTTGCCCCAGACTCCTTGAGTAAGGCTGCGCAAATCATTTAGTGCCTTAGCACCTACCTTCCCCTCCCTTCTGCTCTCTCCTTCCCACCTGCTGAGCTGCACTTTATGCCATGAGTTCTGGAGGATAATCGTGTATRAGATTAACTGTCATTTGCATTTATTAGTTTTAAGTGTGAGGCCTGCGCTTTCATTAAAATCACCCTTTTCCAATATTATGAATGAGTGAATGTAAATTTCTTTTGGTGTAATTTAATTCTTCTGTATACTTCTTTCATGTCTTCTCTAAAAAATACACCACCCATGCCTTGCCATTTCTCTCACATGGAAGTTAGTCATACATCTCCTCATAGTCCCCCTACCTTCTGAATCCTGTTATTCTTTAAACCTCAGATGCCAAGACGGTGAAGGCTAATTCAAAGCGTATAAGCAAATGGTGCCCTGCCAGTGCTTCTTGGCACTAATGGCCTAGTAGATAGTTCGGGCTCTTTGCCTGTTTAGGACAACCCTCTTGAATGTGAGGAAAAAAGACAAAAAGAATAGCATTATTTCACAGCTACTTTAGATGTAGGAACAATGAATGCCAGAAAAAGAACATGCACATTTATGAATCCTTGCTGAGAAAACTGAGGGTGATACTAGTAAAGAGCAGTAGAGCAGTAGAAGTATTCAATGAACTGTGCAGAGCTACTTACTGAGGAAAGGCTAAAAAAAAAAGCTAATTATAGAGATTGGTTAAAATGCAACTAATGCAGTGTCAGGGAATATATAAAAATATGAACACCTGAAGGATGTGAACAGCAAGCAAGCAAGGAAGGTATTCAGTGTGGCTCACAGACCTGTAACTAGGAGTAATAAGACAAAATCAAGAAGAGGAGAGCTAGATTGAAATGTCCCACACTGAGATTGCTGGATCTGGGAATTAGGATGTATTGGAATTCAGCTTTTCTGTCTCTGAGTGTGAATTCATCTTTACCTGTGATTACCATGGCTGATTCTAACTGTTTTTCTGTGCTCYGCGTCTCTTCAGTGGTTACCTTTGCCAATACGGCTTTCAGCATGCGTAGTCCAATCTTCCAATGCTGAATAAGTGCAGCTGTACAATTATAATGCAAGGGAGCATTTGATTTGGTCCATTCTTTTCCTGCTGAGCTTCTGTACAATCACTGGCCAATATCTACTTATTTTCTTAAAGGAGAAAAGTGACAACTGATGYGGAGAAAAGACTGGAACAGGATACATATTCTTGTGAGCCTTTTAATTTATYTTTTTAGGTAAAGAAATTGTAGTGAGAGAATATGCCATTCAATTGTTAAAGAGATTTCTGTAGGAAACTGCAGAAATGAGGAGATCTGATGAGCTGCACGTTGTATTTTAGTTACRTAATTTTTGCTGTTGAGGTGGTTGCCGGATGTTGCCCACCAATCCCTTCGATATGCTRACAGCTATGCTACAGTCATTTCCCACCCATAGCATGCTGCAGGTATTGGACTGCGTGAGGGAGTTATCCCTTGAAGTCAACAAGATTAATTTTGTGCCTACTGGTGGTAGGTTTTGTCTTAAACAACTGGACAACCTAGATGAAGCCGCCACAGTAAATTTTGCAGTCCTGAGGTTCTTACGGTGTCGTAGAGCCTGCAGGCACTAAGGGCAGTGCCGTGGTGGGAATGCGTCTCTAACYGCCCCTCAGCTGCCTGCGCTGTTTGTTTGTACCTGCCCGGACAACTTCTGAAGTGGTTCACATCGAGCTAGTAAGTGCACAGAGAGGAAGGAATCTGTTCTTTAGGTTAAAACGGTTGAATTAAAGTAACAAAGAATCAGATTTCGCTCTCTTGTTGCTTCTAATAGCTTCTAATAGAARCTTCTAATAGAAAAATCTGTGCATATTGTTTGGGTTCCCTGGTCAAGTATCCTTTTKGTGTCCTCTTTTGTACATCTGCTGAGCAAACTGTGATGTATACTGGTGGCTTGAAAATTGAAAACCTTCAATTTTCACATGAATTACAGGTCAAAACTGTGTAGTGTACCACAGCCCTTAACAGTAAACCACATGCAAAACTAAGTTATGCTGCATTTAAATGACAAAAGAATGCTTGGACTACGTGGTAGCTCTTTACAGTAGCAGCTGAATGAAAGAAAAAATGTGGATAAATAATTAAGGCAGTAATATGTTTGACCACTTTTTTTTAGTATGACTTTTTCTGTTATTATTCTAGCAGAAATGCTCACTTCAAAGACAGCTAAAGCGCTAATGATAGCTAAGAAGGTCATTTATAGGAGGTTAAACTGGTTTAATTAGAATTTATGAGAAGGTTACTATAAGAGTGCAGAAAGATGTTAAGGGGTTAACCTATAAGAGATTACATTGTAGTCAGTGTTCTGTTAAAGTTTGAATTAATTTTTCCCATGGGTTTTTCACATTCTAATTTTCAACTAAATGAGACATCTGTTTCAGAAAAGGAAAATTTGCTATGGTTGTCATAGCAACTATCATTCTGTAAGAAAATTATTCCAATGGTTACTTTAGAACAGAAAGATAGAAATTCAGTACATAAAGCAACATCCGATTGCTAGCACAAATTCGGATAATTCAGCCCTTTTGAATGGTAGATTATTTGACCTGCAAAACTTGTTCATATGTTTTTACCATAAGGTTAATTGTGCTGTAAACAAATTCACTTCCAATATATTTTTCCCTTAGAACCCGATATGTAGACAATCATTACTCTTGTCATAATAATAATACTGCTGAATTTCAATAATAGTAATACTGTTGAATTTCAACAGTATATCGAGAGACTCACACTGTTCGCTTTAAGAAGATAAAACCTAAATCAAAGTACATTTCTACACATGAGCGCTTCACTTCAGAGGTGAAATACATTCATCGTGTATGTCCCTCATTGCCAAATCCATTTTCCTAGCATCCTTTTTTTTTTTGAGAATAGCAGGTTTTCCTCTTATGAAACATATACTATAGTATTTTCTTTGTAAGTTGTGACAGATTCTTGAGGAATAATTTATTTTAAAAACTGTACTTTTCCTGACCAAGCATTGAAAGAGGGATGCAAAAATTCTGTGCTTGAATCAAGACTTTATTTTTCGGTTCCATAATAAATGGAAATTTCAGACAAAGTTATCTTGGCATGGTATCCGGGTCACAGRCTTGTTAGTGGGTATTGAAGGCATCCTTTTTTTCCCCCGCTCAGAAACTTTGATGGCTGTTTTGCAGTAACATTGCGGAAGAAGGGGCTTGGGGATTTATAAAATCCTGGTGGGCTTCTAAAGACCGTTCGACTCTCGCAGCGGAGGGCGCGGACGTGTGCAGTCGTCCTGCCTTTTCTTACGCGCGAAGCACGCTGACGTCTTCCGCCGAAGCGCTTCTTGGCGTCCGGCCTTCTGCCAGAAATATTCCAGACGTTTCTGTCGGTCTTGGGATTGCGAGAGAAGGCAGCGTGATGGCAAGTCCCCCCCTGCGGACGCGCTGCCCCGTCGCAAGAGAGCGGCTCCGGCGTGCGTGACTTGGCGACCCGGCGCCCTGCCGCCGCGAAGGGAGGGAGGCCGGGGGGAAGGCGGCCCTCGTCTTGATAAGCCGGTCACGCCTATTCGTTAGGGAAAACTTGTTCGAAAAGCTTCTTCCAAAGTGGCCCGGGGCAGGCCCGGCCCCGTGGCGGYCGGCCTCCACTCTCCCCTCCGCGGAGGCCGCTCGCGGGCGTTYGGGTTTCGACGGGATTGAACTGACCTCCGGCAGGACCTGTGACCGGCGCGRTTATTTCTCTTCCTGAACACGTCGTTGTAGTCTTGCAAGAACGATTCGATAGGTTTTGCGCCCTTTTTCTCTCTGGCAAAGTGCTGGTCCGTCCCCGGGGGAGCGGCCGCGGGCCGCCCTGCGGCGCCCGGGAGGGCAGGGCCAGCGACGGGGCGCTCCCTTCGGTGACTCTTKCAGTGGGTTTGAAAGCGAAAGCGGGATTTACCGCACCGACACTCTGTTTGCCTCCTGTTTGCCCTTACAAGTGTTTTTCGTCAGTGAGGTTTTGCTCCGGGAAAACTTGCACTGGGCCAGAATGCAGTTTGCCAAATTGTTTAATGTTTTCCTCTTGGCGCAGGAAGATAGTTAGCGTTTGAGGTCGGGTGTGCAAGCCCGAGAAGCCCTGCATATTTTTATAAAGCTCCCYGCTTCTGCAATATCTGAGCGGCCTCACAGGCTTCGGTTTACTTATTTTCACAGCATTCCCTTGAGGTAAAAATACTCCCGTTCTGTCCATGGTGAGCTGGGCACAGAGCCGCTCTGCTCAAACTGCGCAGCCTGCGGTTTGGCTCTGCCTGCCAGCGTTAGGCAGGGAGCTCGCTGCTAAAGRAGCCGCTGAGCGGACCGGGACTGCCCTGTCACCCCGGCAGCAGAAAGGTGAGACGCCGTATACCTGCGAGCCGGGTGCCAGGCTGTGTGGGAGGCAGGCCTGCTGCCGGGTGAAGAGGTAACCAAAAAACAGGGGTATGAAAGGTGGAGGTGGCTGCAGAAGGCAGGGGCTGAGGAGAGCCTGGCTCGTCCTCAGTGAGTTGCCCAGCTAGTCCCTGCCCTGAGCAGCCTGACCCAGAGCAGAGTTTCTACTCCGGCACTGCTGCTTTTAGCACCTCTTCTTCGCATCGCTGTTCCCAGCTTCTGGAGGCTGAGATGGGTTCCCGGTCCCAAAGGCAGGTGGACAAAGCGTCACGTTTGTTTGCCAGGACACCTGCTTGCCCACAGCATGGTGCGATGACGAGCGAGGAGGGGAGCGCTGTGCCTTGCATGCAGGAAGCTTCTGCGTTATGTATGGAGAAAAGTTAAGGCTCTTGTTGTCCATACAAGAAAGGAAATGTTCTGCGAATCCCCCTTCTGCCTTTTGTTTTACCAGAATTTTCTCTTCTTCCCTTGYGTAAGCCCTGTCCCTTTGTATTTTAGCAAGCTCTGTATTTTTTAAGCTGTTTTCAATCGACATGTGCTTTGCAGCATCCTGAAAGAAGAGGGAAATATATCATCACAGAGACTGCAGACATGCTAATTTTTGAAATGTTAGTCAAGCATCAGTAATGGAAGAGGATGAATAATAGCTTTATGGGCATTTTCTTTTGTCTTTGCCATACATGATGTAAAGAGGAGTTCA
Organism: Rhea americana; assembly: GCF_003343005.1. NCBI lineage: Eukaryota > Metazoa > Chordata > Aves > Rheiformes > Rheidae > Rhea > Rhea americana. The sequence goes on from NW_028187100.1 coordinate 1,752,115, forward strand.
GAGAATTTCTTTAAAAGGAATCTTTCTTTCTGCCTTTTGATGCAGAGAGGGAGTGTAAAGCTTTCTTCAACAAAGTAACATCTCAAAGGGAACTTTGGTTGATATGTAGGTATTTATAAATGCTAAGGCTGCAATTACCATAAACCTTATTAAATCACAGCAGCCTATTTGTTGTTCTCCAAATATGGATATGGCTAGGACACATCAGTCAAAAAAGTTAAAAAAAAAATCCAAACTAAAACTAACCCCTCAATTTTATGACCTAGAATTAGAGCATAGTCAGCAAGACATAATTTACCACTGTGATATAATTGCTGTGAAATACAGTTTTTTAATCAATGGGATGGCAATATGCAGATAAATTATATTCTGACTGGCAGTGTTACAGTCCCATTGCTTCATGATGAGCTGCTCCATAAATATGTTTTAGAAAATGTAAATGCCCRTCTGATCAGAAATCTTGAGTACTAAAAGTCTTACTTAAGAGCAAGTCAGCACACTAGAGGACAGAGAAAAATTATATATAAGAAAAGAAGCTATATTCTTGTTCTGATGGGATGCTTGCAACTGGGAAAACAAAACAGCGCAGATGATGTCTCCAACTTTGTAACAGGATCTGTTGTGCCAGGGTCTATCCTTGCCCAGTGGATCATAGGCTCAGGGGTAAACGTGGAGTGAGCTAATGTGAAACATATATCCACACATACCTATCTGAGACAGGTGTTCTTCTAGATACCATGGGAGTCCAGCACMCTGAACCATGCATGGAGAGCTTGCTATCCAGCTCTTGTAATAGTTACTTCTCACCTAGTTGGAGGAATACTGTGAATATTTTACTGTATACTGCCTACTTAAATGGGTAAGAACTATACTGATTTTCCACACATGTTAAATAACATTGGCCTTATGGAAAGATAGTTTTATTGTGCATAGAAATAAGAAAATGAATGCCATTTGTGTCTCCAAATTCCACGCTAGTAAAGAGTATTTTAATCAGGTAATGAATATATGGGAGTAGCACTGAAGTCATTCTCCTCCTCTCTTGGCAGGCAACCTTGGTTTTATGGCTGGGGCTTTAATCTTCCACGAGGCCAAGCACTATTAGAGAAATGGAACCTTATTCCAGATGGAATAGATATTCTTATTACACATGGACCACCTCTCGGTAAGAAAATACTAGTGCTGTTAGCTTTGTATGTCCAATGATTGTACAGAAACTGATGGCTCTCTGTAGACAGAAGGGAACTCCGGCTCTGCAGAAGGCACGGGCAACATCTCTGCTGAGTCGTGCAGTGCCAGGACTGCAGCTCGGCTTTGTGTTTCATCATTACCTATGCTCAATGGTAGGGAATTAAATCAAGAAATAAAGCCTTAATACATTAAGTCTTAAGGAGCTTTATAAATAAGCAAATTCCGGTTTATCTGTGCCTCTGCCAMTGGTGAAATCAGTAGACCTAAAACCCACTTGGAGAGAAATATAGGAGCAGGCCCAAGTTTTCCACCTACTTTTTTTACAACTGGCTTTCTCTCTTGCAGTAGTGTTCCCTTGCCAGCAAATACCAGAGTTTGTCTTTTTCCTCCTCTTGCTGGCATGATGTGTCTTCAGGCTCACAAACCCAAATGCTGCCATTGTGTGCCTGCTCTTCGGATGGCATGGATGAACTGCCTGTCTTTAGTGGAGTGGCAATACTAACAGATCARCAAGAAGCGGTCTTGCATTTGTGTCTTACTAATAATAATACAGATGATAAAAAGCATGCTAGGAGAGATTTGTTATATATTGCTAGGTAATAGTCATTTGGTCTGTGTTATGGAAATAAAATAATCAGAGGAATGTTTGCTGTGATTCAGTAAAGGCTTTTAACATATTTTTCAACATATTTAACATAAAACAAGTTAAATTTAATGCAAATACTCTCAGTGATTTAATAACTGGACAGGGATGTTAAGCATGTATTTAACTGTGCTGGAGTGCTTTGTGTAAGATGAAAGCTAGTTGCTTTCTTTAAACCTTTAGATTCCCTTCAGCCCCCAGTTTCCTGAAGCTAAAATCCTTTTGTCTTCCACTCTTTCTTCTCCTCTTTCAAAATTTGGAGGAGAAAGTATCTGAAGTGGGTTTTGTGTGTGTGTATGTGTTTTTTTTTTTTTTTTTTTTTTTAGAAAGACAGAGTTGCATTCCACTGCTCACTAATCCTGGGGGAAAGGGCTTCTTTGTGAGCACAATTTCTCACAATAAGGGCAAGTGTTTTGATACTCCATCTAGCCTATTTCATGCCACAGACTGATTTTAATACGGACCTGTATCATAAAAACAGATGGCAGAAATGAATTGTTTAGGCCTTCAGATGTCAGCTCTGAATAATTATTACTGGGGCTAATTCCTATAGGATACAAGACCTGAGTGGTAACACTGGATCTTTGATATCGTTTTGTTTGTGTCGTATGTGTGTTTTTAAAACATTAGCAGAAAGATCAGTTCTTTTAAAACCATTTTTAAAAGCAGCTGCTTCAGCCAATTAGCTGTAAAAGAAATCCAAACCTAGCTCATTCAAAGACTGTCACTGTATCTAGAGGTTGTAATCCAGCACTGGAAGGTGGAGAGCAGGGTTGACACGAGCCAGCATCTTGCACCTTGCTAACTGAGCCTCTCCAGGCAGCCTSTAGGATCTGCGGGGGAAGGAGAGTCTCCAGAGAACAGGGCAGAGCTAGAGTCCAGCTAGCATGCTCTAATAATAAACTTAATAGTAAATTTAATAGTAAAGGAGTAATTTAATAATTGTAACAATTCTGAAGAGGAGCTTCCTATCTCCACTGGCTATAACAGGATGACATGAATTCCCCCCAAATCCCTCCCTTCCTCAATATTTGTTCTTTTTTTTTTCTTAAGCTTGAACCATCCTCCAAGGATTTTCTTTTTTAAAAGTTCCTGTTTCTTTGTCTTTTTCATGCTGATGCTTTAGTAGATGGCTGAGGCACATAACAGTCTCTCCGGGGCATCAGCTGGTGATATCCCTGGCACCCATAGCAACAAATAGCTGATGCTTCGAAAGAAATTAGCACTCCTGCCTGTTTACAGGACCACCTTATTGTGTAGCATTGTCCATAGACGTTTTGGGAGATGGGAGCCTCCTTGACCCTCCCTGCCAATTATTTTAACCAGAAAGCTGATTACTGTTGTTCTGATCTTGGACAGCATCGCTGGAGCTGTTCTTAATGATCCTAAAAGCAATCAACCTTCTTGCAAAATCCTCCTTTTCTCYGGCACGGCTGCCTAAATTATGTCTATCATCTGTTTTCTGTGCTTTTTTCTCATTCYCTCACTTCAAAAGAGCACGCATCCTCCTAACCCAATTAATGCTACATTGTTCGATAAAATTGCCTGCATGATTTAGAAGCACCATTAAGAGTTAATAGACTTTGTGTCTCTTAAGTCACTTAGATCCGTAACAAAAGTCTGACCCGTTATTATTTCATTTTTTTCTCTTCTAGAGTAGTACTTTGGGATGAAATCAGGGCAGGGCTACAAGAGGTTCACAGAGGATGAGAAAACAAAGGTTAAACAGCTATTAATGGCCGTTTTATTGGTAACCTGTTCATGAAGATATGCCATATTTTTGTAGCTTATGAACCGTAGTATACATGATTATGGAATCTGTGCTAATCCTCACTTCTGTATCAGCATTTTTTGTTGTTTTTTTTTATATATAGGATAAGTTTTTAAGTCCTTTCCCCGACTTCTAAAGATCTACATTTAGGATTATTTTATTTTTCTTCAAAAAGCTCACTTTATTTTTCTTTGTTTTTTTCTTAATTTAATTTCACCCTTAAGTCTTCATTTGTAGCTGTCTGCTTCATTGTGTATGAGAAAGATTTATACTTTCCTGACAGCTGCAGAAACCTGTTTCAAGTAACCAAACATTAAAAAAAACCTAAGATGAACTCTAATTGTTAGCTAGGTGTAATCAATTATTCTTAGTTTGTGTAGTCAGCTGTATATAATAAGCTGCAAACATATGGGAAAGCTTCAGAAGGGTGATAATGCATGTAAACAAAAACATGTTCAACATAAATAATGCTTAATTTAATGGAGAAGTTAATTTTATGGATTTTTGTTTGCAAAGTTTTTGAAGTGGAAATACTTTTGCCTTTATGTTCACCAYAGACGTTCCGACAATTAACTGTTTCAAATCGTTGAAGCAGCAAAACCTGGAGTTTGCTATAATGCATTTACTCTGAAGAAAGTCGGAAGTGGATTCTGGAAGAGYTGCTGGGCTCATTTTGACAGTGTATTTCATACACTGAATTTTGAACAGCTTTGGAGGACAGAAGTTACCAGTAGAATGAGTTTCTGGAGTTGAACATTGCTCTCCTTTGTMTGGAATTTAGCTACATTTTTTCTTTAGACACAAACTCCTCAGGAGCCAAGCTGGCATCTTCAGAAGTGTCCAAATGAATTGGGAGTCCAAGTCCAYTATCAGAATTCCTTCTAGTTGGCACTTAGGACACTGCATGCCTAAATAACTTTTGAAAGTTGGACCTACCTCTCTGAGTAGCTCTGATGATAYTGAAATTTTTACGGTTTTCATAATCCCTCTCTGAGCCAATTTTCAAATACTGGCATCTGAACAGGTCTCTCTCGATGTATGAATCTCTTATGAACATCATAGTTCTGGTTGGTTGGCAGCTTAGCCATGCTTGACATGGCCTCAAAAATATGCGTAGGAAAACTAGGCCCAAAGTCTGTACTTCTCTGGCTGGCCACTGTTTTCTCAAAGGCATATAAAATATTCACACGATTACAGCAATCCAGGTCAGATATACAAGGCTATGACAGGCATACAGTGGTAGTAAGAGGATAAATAAGGAAGGGAAAAACAAAATAATTGTATCTTTTATGTTTCCAGATTTGAGCCTGATAAAAATAGCAGAGCAATAGAAAGAAAAAAAAAAACAGATTAGTTATTCCAAACCCTCTAATACAACAACATGCTTCCAATACTACTAGTTGAAGGAAGCACCAAGAAACACAAGGCTTTAGTTTACAGTAGCAGCATCCCTCTGAAGTCATGACGTTAGACATATAAGCAAGTTGTTGAAGATTTTTGTCTGTCTTCATAAAAGAATTATTTTTATAAGAACTTTGTGCAAGTAAATGCACCATTTATAAACATATCAACTGCAAAAGGATTGAATTTCTTTTGCTAGCTAAAGCACATACATTCAGGCTAGTGTGCTTTGCTATGTCATGGAGCCTTAAACCAGTTTTATTTGAGGATACTGGTTTTAGGCACTCTAGGGGTTCCTCACTCAAGTTCCACTAACGTTAAGATTCAACGTGATAACAGTATAGTTTGAGTATTAGCAGCACCAAATCCAAAGATTAAAGACAAAAAGTGCTTCRTTTTTAGAATCAGAACCTAGGACTTGATTTAAACAGCTAAATGTTGATTTAGATACCTGACTTTAGACACTCACTTTGGACATACTGCTCCGTACTCTTTAGYCTCTTAAAGGAGGGATGGATGAAGCATTGAGTGTTGCTGCCAGCAGCAAAGCAAAGACGCTTTAATTGCAGTGATTTTTTTCCTTTGCAAAAACAATTGGCAAGAATAATCATCGTCCTTTTCTTTTGGATCAACTCCTGTGTCTTTCTTCAAATATTTTTCTTTCCTTCCTCTTCTACTGACCAAGGAAAACACTGCTTTCCCCCCCATCAGTTCTTCTGTGACTGCATATGAGAAGCTGGGAGACCTTAAACCTCAGAAATGTTTTTGAATACTACAGCAGTAACACTTTGCAGATAACCTGGCTTCCTTTAAAACTTTCTTTTCTTTTCTAAAGGGTTTCTAGACTGGGTTCCTAAGAAAATGCAACGAGTAGGATGTGTTGAGCTGCTGAACACAGTCCAGAGACGAATACAGCCGAGACTGCATGTTTTTGGACATATCCATGAAGGTTAGAAAATGTTCCTCTATATTCATATTTAAAACCATGAACACAGAAATTGTCTGCTAAAACCTAGTGTTTTCAAACTTGAACACCTGAACTGAAGCACCTCAGRAATTCGGATCACTTGGCTTCATATATACATACAGATGAAGTTYATTATTACATTTCAATATTTGTACCTCAGCTTCTCTTTCCATTTCCATATCTATAAAATAAGGTGATGGCTCCTTCTTGATGAGAATTACTGTGAATTTTAAAATAAGAACACATGTTCAGTAGTTACAGAAAATGATTAAGACTGATGAATTCTGTTTTCCTCTGCTGAATCTCTGTGTGACTTGAGATAACTCAGGTAAGTTCTCYGTGTTTCAGATTCTGCATTTGTAAAATGGGTAAAAGTGCTTTAAGTGGGGAGGTGCTTCAAAGGCTTAATCTTCAAGATTGGACAGTTAAGGTGGTCTCCCTCATCAGTGCCTGTATGAAGATAAAATCAAGAGGGATGTCACCTCTGACTTGTGTAGAAGTGCAGTATGTGTATTCATGTATAGATTTGCTTTGGCAGGGGAAACAATTAGCACACAGACAAAAGGATGTTTTCTTGCCTGTATGATTTTTAAATGGAAAAATAAATTCYCATCACGTAAGTCAGTAAATGGTGACAAATGTGCTTTGCTGAAGTCATTGACAGTAGGAGTTTATCGCAGAGAAGAAGTCTATCCTGTTAAGGGTGCACATGTAATGGCAGCAAGTCTTCAAGCAGTGTCTGTACCAAAAGAAACCACTGGGCTGTGCAGAAATGTACCCATTGGCATATAAGCACGTGTTATCAGCTGCTTAGTTTTTCACAGTGTTAGATTATTGGCAGGAAAAGATGCTCCACAGCTGCCAGTTTGTTGCTTCTGGGACTGCTCCAGCCTTTGATTTAGGATATCTGTGGTTCTCACCAGTGTGGAAATGAACAAATGGAAAAACTGGAGTAGTTGGCACTCAGATACTTCTGCTTTTGAGTAGAACCATTGCCCATCCACAGAAATACTACTTAGACTTGCTGCTTGGTACTTTTATGCTGCTAGCTTAGGAGTGATGCTGGTTAGAGGTGTGCCAGTGTAAAACTGATGGAAGAAGACATTCAGATCATTATTTTATGGGGATTAAGTCCATTCTCCTCACGTGTCTTATCTGCTGTGACCTGTTAATGCCTAGTTAAAAGCATAGAGAAAACAAACAATGTATAGATAGTGTTTTTTCCTATCCTCTTGCCGTGACAGCAGTCTTTGAGGATCTGTACACAAGAGCTGGTGAATATAGCTCAAACTTACTGTCCTTTCAGAAGTCATAGGCCAGGTGAGTTTCAGAGTATCTAAGCAAACAGTAAGCCTTGAAGCTTCAGGCAGGTAAACAAAACCCCATCTGCTAAGACCAAGCCCAGGTTTTGCTCCCAAGAGAAGAGAATGGCACTTCCACAGGATGGTGAGTGGTCTGAATTAACCTGATTGGCACAGTAGGTGTAAGAGCACAGAAACAAGGTACTCCTCTTGTAAACTATCATAATTTAGAGAAAACAAACAGGGAAGTGTAGAGCCTGTTTTGCAGTGGGATGCTAAATCTCTGCAGAGGAGAATTCCCATTGCAGACCGCCTGTGCAAACGAAGCTGCTCTTTGTAGCGGGAATGCAGGATATGAACAGATGAGTTCTTCCCCTGATTGAGCAGAGCTACATCTGCAGCAGTCATTTGCTAAACATACAGGAGGAAGAGCTGCATAGAAGGGATGTTTCTTCCCTATTCCCTCTCTGCACTGCCATCTCTGCCAAAAAAAGCACCTCTGTGCTGGGACTTGCTGCTTGTCCACCCGTGGAGGTGACAAGCAGCATGGCAGGGCTCCAGCTATGATTCTTTGTTGCCTGTTTCAGCCAGTGGTTACCTGAGGTCATGGCAAAGGAAACTCTCTTCTGTCGCTGGGGGGAGGAGTGAAAACTGTGGTATTATGAATCTTTCAGCTAAGACACTGTATTAGCAAGCCAATTTTGTTCTCTAGAAATGCGTAGCCAAGGCGAGCAAAAGTCCCAACAGCAACGCTAGCCATCCTTGCATTTTGTACAGAACAATTGTTCTGTGGCAAGCAGTAAGTGATTTAAAGAAATGTCTGTGACAGGAACCTGACAGAGTTTTCTTCCCTCCTCGGTCCCTAATTATTGTGTATTTTTTCCATGGGGAATCCAGGAGGCCTTGCATTATTCAGGATATTTTAAAGAAAGAAGAAGAAAGGAATTTGGCTGCTGTTTATTTGTAAAATCTGCAATTAACAGTGCTTCTGTAAGACATGAAAACCTATGGGATACTAGGTTAACTAGGATCTGAATAGCTTTATAACTCAGTATATGTTTGTAGCAATTAATACATTACACCATTAACTTCATTAATGCTGGGACTGAACCCTGTTACAAAAGCTTTTTACTAGGTGATTTCCCCAAAGTCATGTATTTATGACTGTGAATGCATTTCATCATATTGATCGTATGTGCATTTATTTCCCTGCAAGTCTCCCAGTATCAAGCTTTTAGGTTTAGTGTAATCAAGCTGATGTTCTTTTCCTGGTCTTTCACTTAAAGTTTTTTGRCAATGGAGAGAGTGTGTCCGTTTCTCCATAGTGCCGGGGCAGTTGAAGGGATATTTCTTCACCTTCTGAACCTGCRTTTTGCTGAATTTCTACAAGCATTACAACTGACAAAGTTTTATTTCCTGCATATTTTTCTCTGGAATTCTTGGACTTGGGTGTCCTATCGGACAGGAGAGGTGATGAAAGCTTCTTCCCCACAGCTGAGACGTTTAGAAATGGCTGTGGAAATGTTACGGTGTCTCAGGGTGTGAATTCACTGTTTCTTTCGGAGAACGCATTTAGAAAGTCCTTCTTCCCTGCCTGGGCGGGCATTTTAGTGTCCATCAAATTTGGCTGAAATTAGTCAACAAGTTCAAAAGTGTGGGAGGATAAAAGGTTCCCACACAGACAAATCCCATCCCGTAAACATGCACACACACTCCTTAGTTATGCAAACGTAAATGATCAGAAGTAAGATCTTGTTCAATGCTGAAATTGGCTGCGCACTATCTTCCCATCCCTTCCGGAAAYGAGAAAGTTTAGGGAAAAGAAAGCTTTGCAAAGAGAAATAGCAGTATTTCTAAGGAGGTTTGGGGAGTAGGCTGCCGGGGATTATAGCCACTAGCTGTTGAGAATCAATTTTGTTTTTCTTAGAGCTGCAAAATGTTCAGCTCTGGGACAAAGATGTWACTAGTCCAGGAAAACTTCACTTTGTGCATGGGCAGAATTTTTTAAACCCTTCTGAGTAATGAACGTGGCATCCTGAACCCTGCATATCATTGCTGTGTGATAAAAGTAAATAATAAGAGTAACCAGAGCTTTTCTTCTTTGTAGGTTATGGCGTAATGGCTGATGGAACTACTACCTATGTGAATGCATCTGTGTGCACTGTGAATTACCAGCCTCTTAACCCACCTATAGTTATTGATTTACCTACGCCAAGGAACACATGATTATTATAAGGGTTTAATGTCATGCTCCACATATTAGCAACTTTATATTGCTGGCTGAGAATCCCAGTAGGGAACTATTCAACAAAAAAGCAAAACTTTCTTCTTTTTTTCCCTGTTAGTTCTTCAGACATAAATTTGAGTGACAAAAACGGATGAGGAACAAAGACATTTTGGTGCCATTATCTGCCAGAAGCAGATTAAGACTTTAACATTTCACCATTAAAATGTTTGTGAACACAGAAAAGTGAATGCATTCCACACACACACACACATATATATATGCATATATATATATATATCAAGTAGGGACTTTTGTATATACCATGCATTATATTGGACTTATTAAAAGAATAATGTCTTTCAAAGGAGTGTTTCTTTAAGAAAGTTTGCAGTTTAAACATAAGTGTTTAGACTAGGATTTCCTCATTTCGGATGTTTCCCAGTGAGCTCTTGGTAAAAGAAAAGTGGTGGTGAAGATGTTTTCCCTTAATTAACATGGCAAATGTAAAAGATGCTACACAAATGACCAGTCACAGGAGGAAAGCTATTATTCCAAGTCCTCCAGGTCTAAGTCTTTGCATCTTTTCAAAACCAATGCAATAGAGGCCCTAATTCACTGTACTGAAATGAAGTTTTACTACATCTGGCATTACAGATGGTAAGGGAAATGGTGCATATTGCCGGCATGCTGTAAACAGCTCAACATTCAAGAAGGGAGACTGTGTTAAGTGCAGTATAAACTCAGGAATTTGTAACCTGGCCTCGCCTGTGAACAAGGATGACATTTCCCTTAAAAAAAAAAAAGGAATAACAAAGCATAATTGTGTTTTCATTAGGTAAGGTGATGTGTGATTGTATGTAAAAAAAGTGAAAAAAAAAAACCCACAGAAAAAGCCCGATTGTTTTCAGTAGTGGTATTTTAAATAAAACCCAATGGGACTTTTTGTTTAAAACCTGTTAATGGGACATGCAGCCAATGATGAGATTACTGGTTTGACTCTGGCCCGAAGTGGTGGTGATCAAATGTCCTTGCGATAATTTCATCCTTGGGGAAGCTTTGTGGCCGCCGGGGGTGGAGGAGGCGCATCCCAAGGTGGCGTTCAGGCACCGCTCTTTGCAGAGCCGTGCAGTAGCRCAGGGGTGCCGAGGACAGGCCCAGGGGCCCGGCACGGCGCTTGCCCCCCGAAACCTCCTGCGGACACCGCCGAGAGAGGCCCGGGGCTGACGGAGCGGCCGAGCTGGACTTCACCCCGCGTGCTGAACGTGGCGCTGCCGGGCAAACTCGGAGACGTCGTGGGAGCTGGCTGCCACCGCGACACCGGTGTCACCCCAGCGGCTCTTGGGCAGGTTAACGGAGGTATTGAATGTGCTGGGATTTCAGTCCAGCCCTGGGCAGTAGTTCTAGCCCTGATTAAAAAAAAAAACCAAAAAAACGCACGATATAATGTGCTTCAAACATGCCCTATGGGAAATGGGTCTCTGCCTTGAGCTATCTGACATCTCCAAGTTCGAAGAAAGCAAAAGGAGCCCTTTTGCCTTAACAGAGATGGTTTAGCTGCTGGACCCGGACCGCGGACGTTCAGAATTTGGGGCTGACTCGCGCTGCACGTTAACCTCCTCCCCAGGCGTTAGGCAAGGCATCGCGCTGCCACCGCGGGGGGGTCTTCGCAGGTGTGCGCGTAGCCCGGGTCTGCGCACGCGGCCTGCAAAATTGCGTATGTTCCCTTCTGCCTGATGCAGGGCTATAAACGTGAGCCTCGCGTAGCGGCTGCCTGTGTGTTCTCTGCACGTACAATTTACATCACCCGTGTCTCAAAAGCAGACCTCAAGGCTGAGCAAGGCAGGCAGAAAAGTTACATTTCCCGTGCCTCCCGCGGGCACCAGCTCTTCTTCCGGCTGGTGCGGGAAGCGCTGAGATTTGGCCCCGTAACTAACGCATGCTGCGGCCCCACCGATAGCAGGAAGCACGGCAAGCCTCAGACCCGACCTTTCTCGTAAGCTGGCTGGCGACTTGGGAGCCAAAAGCGAATTTGCTGCTCTTTCCTGAAACGAAAAGCAAAACAGTAGTTTTCCCCCTTGTGCGACTGGTCCCTGCATCAGCAGGAATTGAATCCGCCGCCGCTGGAGAGGTGACCCCCCCCCCCAGCACGTAGTTAAGAGTCAAAGTGTCCTAGCRAGTCGCGATTCAGGCATTTTGAAATGAACATGGCAGGAAATTGGCCCTATATTAAAGAAGTCTGAAATGTTTACATTCACTCATGGCACTTAAGGTACTAAAATGTTAAAGTGGGGGAAAGAGGTCCTTTTATTAGCCTCGACAAAATTTCTATGATGTCGACCATAAAGTATTCTCTTAAAAATGATTTTTTTCCTAAGGTATCTTCAAAATATTGTGTATTTTTATGTGAAAAAAAAAGATACGAAAGCAGCTGTTACTTCAAAATATCGTTTAAAAGTACTTGAGGTATGAAAGCTTAAAGGTTATTTAATCATTTTGGCATAACTTGATTGTTGTTGTAATTTTTGTTCAAGCATGTTAGACAAATAAAGTCTTCAAAAATCTGTATTGAAGGAAAAGTTCTCTTTATAGTCCCCCAGTACGTTCAATTCTAGCAGGATGCCCCACGTAGAAACACCCCCCCGGGCAGGCTGGTGAGCGCCCGTGGGTCCGAGCCTGTGGGGATGTGCTGATGTGCACCAGGAGCAAATGTTTTCCTGGCGCTGGGCTGAAGCGTTGCCGAGATTAATTTCCGTTCCTTTTGATAAGGGATGGGGGAGACATCGACATGCCGCGATGGAGACCGACAAGGCTATTTTTATGTGTCTCGGTCACCTACAGATGAGGATGGGAAATGTCCCTCGGCCAAGAGCCGGGCAGGGAGCAGCGGGGCCGCCGGAGGCAGCCGGGGCAAGGCGGCGGGTGGGCTGGGCGCGAGGAAAAGGCGTTTGGCTTCTGCAGGCTCTGCCTGCTGCCAAGAGCCGCTATAAAAGCCTCAGAGGAAGGCGCGAGGAATTCCTTAGAAGGCAATTTTTGGAATAACCTGCCAAGAGGGATCTTTACCCCGTTCCCATTTACTCACGTTTGCATGAGATTTTTTTCCTCTCCTAACGACCTGTAGTATTGCTTCCTGCTAATGTACCTAATGTATAGCAAATATAACTGGAGATACTGTCAGCTACGCTCCCGTCCCTTTCTTGAAACTCTCTCTGCAGCTGAGATTTTTAGAGCTATTTGGGTACCCAGAGTTGCCTGGCCAATTATGCCCAGCGCATGAGAACAACAGGATTTCGCTTCACTGGGGAGGTTTGCAGCTATTYGGTTTTATTGCCTCTCCCCCGTTCTCCTTTTACGCAGATGGTGTAAGCAGCAGCACTCGCACGTGCCTTCTCGCTGCCGTTTGTCGCTTTTCCTGCTACCGTGGCGTTGCTTTCTGCTCGCGTCCGCTGGAAATTAAAGTAACGCGAGCCTAGCCATACACTATCTCTAACCCGTTATGTTCCCACCAAAATTTTCCAGAAATAAGGAATTTGCRCGGGATAAAGCAATTTGAACGGAGCGGGCAATTAAAACCACATTTACATTGTTCTTGCTGTTTTATAAGGCTCTCGCCCAGCTCGGCTGCTCCGACTGCATCTGTTACCTGACATTGTAAAATGAACCGAGAGCTGCTTAGCCAGGCTGCGCGGTGGCTACCGAGCCACTGCCCCTTTGCTCGACGCGTTCGGCACGGGGGCTTGCGCGAGCACCTTTTTTCTTCCCCCCCATCTGCTATCCTTGCAATACCACCAATATATAATTATGTTTATTGCTTTTTCAGGAAGACATAATAGCGCTGAAGTGTTACCTATGCAGTTCACTGGATGCCCGTAATAATAATTAATCACATATATTAACATACGGTCAAGAGACTTGTCAGAACCGGAGCTCTCTAGCAGTAAACACAACTCAAAAAATTAGCAGTCTCCGTTCTGGAAACTCTTGAATTGATTCGTTGTTTCTCTGAACGCCTAAGAAAGCACTAACAAGAAAGTAATAAATCATAAAAACATAGACAAGCTACTCTACAAACTATGATGAAGACACTCCATCAACTGTCTTTAGATTTGCTGCAGGGAGTTGCACTGAACAGTCGTCCCGCTTGTTACATTATAGCTGTAACTGGTAAGCACTCTCCAGCACTACAATAAACTTGAAAATACTGCGGTGTCTATGCTAAAAGTGGAGAATTTCTTAATCACTTAATTCATCTACTGCTGAGCATATGTTGTCCCTTGTAATGGAAGTATAAGAACTTCTGGTATATAGATTCGAATCTAAAGCAGGAGCTTGTTTTGGCCGAGCTGAGTAGGCTGGCGGGGCACCCGGTGCAGCTGGCTGTTATCCGGGAAGGGGAGGCAGCTCCTGAACTGTGGGGAAACACTGACCGTCGTGAAAGCAGAAGCAGATCCCTCCATGCACAGCCAAGCTCAAGACCCTGGAGCAGCAGCAGCCTGAGTCCCCCTGCGCTCCTGTATCCTGTGCACGCTTTGGTGAAGCAGCTCCTTTGAACTTGCAGGAAACCAACGTTTCATAAAATCTCAGMATGGGTAAGGTTGGAAGGGACCTCTGGAGATCATCTAGTCCAACCTCCCCGCTCAGCAGGGTCACACAGAGCATGGTAGACAGGGTTGCATCCAGGTGGGCCTTGAAGATCTCCAGAGAAGGAGACTCCACAACCTCTCTGAGCAACCTGGTCCAGGGCTCTGTCACTCTCACAGGGAAGAAATTCCCCCTCATGTTCAGGTGGAACTGCCTGTGCTTCAATTTCTGCCCATTGCCTCTTGTCTGGTCACATGGACAACTGAAAAGAGTTTAGCCCCGTCCCCTTGACACCCTCCCTTCAAGTACTTGTACACATTGATAAGATCCCCCCTCAGTCTTCTCTTCTCCAGGCTAAACAGGCCCAGCTCTCGCACCAGCTATTCCTCATAGGGCAGATGCTGCAGTCCTCTGATCATCTTTGTAGCCCTACGCTGGACTCTCTCCAGTAGCTCCATSTCTCTCTTGTACTGGGGAGCCCAGAACTGGACRCAGTACTYGAGATGAGGCCTCCCCAGGGCTGAGTAGAGGGGCAGGATCACCTCCCTCCACCTGTTGGCAACACTCCTCTTAATGCCCCCCAGGAGACCATTGGCCTTCTTGGCCACAAGGGCACATTGCTGGTTTGCTAAAGGCGGAAGAGGAAAAGGACGACGGTGGCAGAAAGGGAACAGTTCCTCCAAACTTTGAAGCCAGCATTACCTATTAAAACCAACAAAAGCAACTCAAAGCCAGGAGATGGAAAGTAACAAAAAGTAACAAAACATATAGAAGCAAGTAACTCAAAAGGTTTTCTCAGAAGTGTCTAGGATGTGTCCTGCTCCCCTCTTGGCTCCATTTCTGTTGCTGAGCTAAAAAGACGGTGTCCACTTAGGAAGGTTGTTGTCTTGGTAGCCTCCACGTTCATGTTGTTAACAGCGGTTGTGCTCCAGGAACGCGTGGTGTTAGTCAGAAATTTTCTGACTCAATTCGTCAGAAAATCTCAGCCCACACACAGAGTCAAAATAGGAAGGTGGTGGTCGTTCCTTTTTTGAATACTGGAAAAAGGACTATGTTTTCAGCCTTAAAAAGTTCCTTTTAGATTTGAAAGGCAGCTGCTTCTCTTGACTCCTGAGCAGTTTCACAGTACCTGCCTAAACAACTTTTCCTTTCTTACCTGTGTAGCTACCGAAGACTACAAAGCTACTGCCAGCAGGAGAGGGTGCTTGTAGTCCACCGCAGTCCATTGAGTCTGAAAACTAACCTATTCTGGGAGAAGCAAAACATATGAAGCCCAATTTCGGAGCCGTTCAGTTTGGACAGGACCTCTGGGGGTGCGTGGTTCCTGCCCCTGCTCGAAGTCAGTCCGGTTAGAGCAGGCTGCTCAGGGCTTGTCCAGTTGAGCTTTGAATATCTCCAAGGATTCAGTCTAGGTGCCCTGTTTCAGTATTTGACCACACTCGCGGTGAAAACTGTTCTTCCTTGTAAAGGAGAAGTGTGTTCCCTGCCCTGCTGCCTGTCCCCAGCAAACCCCTCCCCACCTGCACAGTCATGCGAGCACCCTCCAAGCAAGCCACCGTGCGGGCGGAAAGGCCAGCAGGTCGTGGCCACTCCGACCAGGTGGGGAGCTGAGTTCAACCCATCTTTCACTGGGAGTTTAGTTTGGTTTCCCACCTCTGGCAGACACCAAATGCCACACAGCTTGCAGAAACTTTTTTTTAACCTCTTCCCATTTGTCACATCCAATTGAAATTCTCCAACTAGTTGAGAAATTATCTTGGTAAGGAGCCACCAAAGCGGTAGCCTGACTGCATATACTTAATGCGCTTAAGGACTCGCAGCAAAATGCTAGAGCCTGCTGTTCTCTTCCAAGAGTGTAACTCTGACGACTTCAGTGCAATGACTTGATTTACTTTAGCTGTTATGAGAAAGCAGAAAGAAGAAGAAGCAGCAGAAAGTAGCAGCAGAATCTACTCTGAAGAAATGTATATTGGACAAAAACATTTTTTCATTTACTTCCGTTGTTTAAGTCAATGGAAGTAAAAGCACTGACTTCAGCAAAGCTGGAATTTAACTCCAAAATCTGGGCTAAGCACGTCCTAATATGACTACATCCTGAGGCTTAAGTAATTTTTAGGAGTGGTTTCAAGAGCCGCCATATTTACTTCTGCAATGTGACCTTTTTCTAGCTGACCTGGAGTACTCAAGAGAGATGCTCTCAGGCAACATCGTTTAGCCTGGCCAAGCAAAGATTACCAACCTTTCTAGAAGAAACACTATGATTATGTTTTGATGAAAGATTCTGGTCATTATGCCTGAATTTACACTTTCTTTTTGCTACTGTTCTCCAAGGGGCATGTCAGCTTCTCGGGGAATAAATATTCAATGCAGAACTCCCCAGCATTGCACAGATATCCTTGCATCAGTGGAGTTTTATTTCTGTAAGAGATGTAGATGTTCAGGGTGTTTGGTTTTGTATTTATTTGCAAACTGTGGCAGTTTGGTTCAGGTTTAGCTGGGATATGAGACACCAAATGCAGGAACCAGAGCTATAGCAAGCAAAAAGATTTTTTTTTCTTTGGGGAAGGATTTTGTTTTAGAAGTTCTTCAGTTGATGATTACCTTTGATAAGAAACATGGTACCCAGTCTTTATTATTTCTGTGATACAAGCATAAGAAGTTTTGTGTACTGAAACAGTGCAGCTCAGGAAGCATCCTCTCACTAGATACCAGAAAGAAACAGAAAAAGACAAAATCAGGAAGGGAGATCGACTCCTGTTGTTGCGGAAAAGAGGAAGTAAAACATTGTCCAAGGGGCAGCAGTGACCAACTGCCACAGAGAGTCACAACCCAGAGGACAACTCTGATAAGATCATGATTCAAAAGACACCCACTCCGTTAAAATGCTACTCAAAAAAGGAGCTGAAGGAGAAGAACACCCGGGTAGTCCTCTTGGAGATAAATGAAGAAAATCAGAAAGCGCAAGGGCCTGAACGTGAGAGTGTTGGTTAGATAAGAGGCATAGAATCACAGAATCACAGAATCAGTAAGGTTGGAAGGGACCTCTGGAGATCATCTAGTCCAACCTCCCTGCTCAGCAGGGTCACACAGAGCACGTTAGACAGGGTTGCATCCAGGTGGGCCTTGAAGATCTCCAGAGAAGGAGACTCCACAACCTCTCTGGGCAGCCTGGTCCAGGGCTCTGTCACTCTCAGTGAAGAAATTCCCCCTCACCTTCAGGCAGAACTTCCTGTGCTTCAATTTCTGCCCATTGCCTCTTGTCCTGTCACATGAGGACAACTGAAGAGAGTTTGTCCCCATCCCCTTGGCACCCTCCCTTCAGGTACTTGTACACGTTGATAAGATCCCCCCTCAGTCTTCTCTGCCCCAGGCTAAAGAGGCCCAGCTCTTGCAGCTGTTCCTCATAGGGCAGATGCTGCACTCCTCTGATCGTCTTTGTAGCCCTACGCTGGACTCTCTCCAGTAGCTCCATGTCTCTCTTGTACTGGGGAGCCCAGAACTGGACACAGTACTTGAGATGTGGCCTCCCCAGGGCTGAGTAGAGGGGCAGGATCAGGTCAGAGAATTTGGGTTTTTAGGATACCAGAGAAGCTGTAGAGTTTGGAAGAGTGGATCTTCCTCCGTGGAAGATCAGGCTGGTTGGAGTTGCAAGGAGGGAATTCAGTTAACAGCAAAAGTGTACGAAAAGAAGGGATCAGCARACCCTCAGATCATACCTAATCTTTGTGTTGGCAACATGTAACAGAGACAAAGACTGTGCTGTGCAGAAATTCATAAATTGATTATATATCAAGATTAAAAAGCCCAGGTAAGAAATGCGAGGCATAGAAATTGCTTGTTTAGAAACATGCAATTTAACTAGCTGATATTAATGAAACCTAATAAGACGACACATGACAGGAATGATGATGAAGTTGTTTATAATCTCTTTAGAAAAGATCAACTGGGAAAAGGAGAAATAAAACTAGCTCGCAATATAACATCGAGTCACTGGCAACTATGAAGTCAGTCAACTGGAGTATTTATAGATCCAAAGGACCTAAAAAGTAAGGCTCRTGGTAGCTTACTAGCTGGTTTATTGTGCACCCTTAAAGCATATTTAGACKAGGGGATGGCTACCACTCAGGCACTTATCAGTGATATTTGCAAAATGCCCCACTCTCATCATCACGAGGCAGTTCATTCCAAATGGTGTAAACTGGAAATACCAGTCTGCCAACATTTCTGCAGTCCYTGGATGACAATTTTCTAACAAAACATGCTACTTTCAAGAGGAAAAACATCTACATTACATATCATCTTTATGGATAAAGAGAACCTGTTCACAGAACTAAAACACTGATGCAGCTTAGATATCAGCAATCATGGCTTTGGTCAAATTTGTTATGTGAAAATAAAATGAGGCGGAATAATAATTCAGAAAAATTCTTTGTGTTTTAGAAAGGACAATGTCACAAAACTGAAAACTAACAAATCATGACTGCCAATATAGTGTAGTGGTTATCACATCCGCTTTACACACTGAAGGTCCTGGGTTTAAGCCTCAGTGGAACCAGCACCAGGAAACCTTTGGGAGGTTGGACTAGATGATCTCCAGAGGTCCCTTCCAACCTTAGTGATTCTGTGTGTGATTTGGGAGAAAAAACATTTAAATGGGGCAACACTGATGGTACTTGCAAACTACAAAGGAAAATTTGCCAAAGAACAGTCCCAGAATCCAGAAAGAGAGAAAAAAAAAAAAAAAAAAAAAAAAAAAAAAAAAAACTGGCCTGGTTTCAAAGGAATTTTTTTCTTAAATGCTGACAAGGGATGCAAAAATAAACAAGAGCATCAATGGCTTGAAATGGTAATGCCGAGAAGACGATGAAAAGGTGGAATTTTAACAATAAATATTTTTGTTGTGTACAGGCAAAATGGCCAGGTGATAGTGAGACATAATACAGCGTCGATGATCAAGAACTTTCCAGTCCATAAGTCCTTAAAGCGTACATTAAACAGCAATTACCAAATATTTTAAATCAGTAACTTTGCATCTGAGATTATCCAGGAAGTTGGCTGAGAAGCTTCAGAAACTTCTAATAATGATTTTTCAGACATGTTAGGACAAGAGAGAAGTCCYGGCAGTCCAGAGAAACCTAATATTGTGCCAATATCTTAAAAAGGGAAAGGATGGCCAAATTGAGTCAGTGTTAGCGTGACTTTGATCCTCAGAAAAAACGGTAGTGATAGGATTGATTGTACAAGACTTGAGTAATAAAGAATAAAAAGAGGCTAATAAAATTAAATGCTAATCATGGTGGGTTTAAGTAAAATGGATCGTCTCAAACTAATTTGATATCTTTCTATGAGATTACAGGTTTGGATGACAAATGAAATAGTGTTAAGGTAATAGACTTCTGTAAGGCATGTAAGTTGGCACCATTGCACAGTATTTTGAGTAGGAAACTGCAGTGACATAAATTCAACATGGCATACATTAAATGAATTAAAAATCACCTAACCAGTGTAATTAAATAAGGAATCATCTCTAAGTGGCTATATGTTTTGTAGGGTCCTGCAGGTATGGGTTCTTGTCCTGACGTGATTTAGCAGCTAGATCTTGACCTGGAAACCTCTCCTCTCCCACAAAGCATTACTGAAACCTTTTGCAGACAACTCAAATATCGTACGGGAGGAAATACTGAACAGGCAGGGGCACAGCTATGCTGCAATCTAGATTTTTTTTTTTTTTTTTAGAAAATGAGGCACAACAAATTAATCTACATTTTAACATGGCCRTATCTGAACTCATATCTCTAGACGTAAAGGATACAGGCCAGAGTGACCCTGCCTCGGAAAGAAGGGCACTAAAAAAGGGCTTAGAGGCGGCTTTGCGTGGCACCACGCKCCTGGGCTGCCCAGCTGGGGCCAAGGCCAGAAGAGCTAGTGCAACAGCTGGGTGGGCAAAGCTGGGTGGGAGGAGGAAGCTGCGTTTCCTCTGAATCCGGCATCAGTATGGTTGCAATTTGAAAACGTCTTCCTTCCAACTTTTCTGATTCAAAAAYGATTTTGAGAAGTCCAAGGTGACGCCACAAAGACTCAAGAAAATAAGATTCAAATATCTTCCTTAAAAGGTGAAAATCTTCAGATTTTGTTTTGTTTTGCTGAAAAAAGAAAAGGTTCAGGATGATTTCACTGTAATCTGCAAATCACTACAGGGTGCACAAGCTGAAAGCTGTACGTAGACAAATTCAGAGCTGAAATAGCATCATCTTAAAAAATATATTTATATATATATTTATAYGTAGGTATGTATCTAACRTGATCTTTACAGAGAGACTAATTAATCACAGACTGACCTTCGAAGGATTGTGTTGATTCTTTACAACTGGCAATTTTAAAATCGAGATCTGATGTTTATCTTCAAACAAAAATTAATTATGAGAAGCCCACTCATGAGAAAAACAAACAAACAAAACCCACGTGAACCCTTTTAGCTTAGCTTAYGGGGCTGCAGATCAGGCCCTTGCTTAAGTCCAGGGAAGTCCACAAACTGACCACCGACCAGGACGCTCCCACCCCCATTCCCTCGCTGGGACTACGCGAACCACCACAACTAAGAAGAAACGTTCCTTTACCCAGCCATGTCATTTCACACCCTGGCAGGCAATTAAAATGCAAATTAAAAATGTTAATTAGAACTGTTTCAACATCTATTCTAATGCACAAGATGGGAATTCTGCACAGAGTATAGAGAAAGATGCATTGTTCCTCAGGCAAGGCCCCACTTCCACACTTGCTCTAGACTGAGCAGAAATAGCTGCGACTTTTTTTTTTTTTTGAAAAACTGATTGCAGCAGAAGAGGAAATAAGGTACGCAGGTCTGATTCTCATCTCAGATGCGCTGGAATAAATCCACTGAAGCCAGGGTAGTCACAGTACATTGTTGATTGAACGAAATCAGAATTAAGCTCTATAAACGCACTGACATTGAAAGCAGACGTGAAAGGATATCTGCAGCACAATGAACGTTCTGCCTTATACTGGTTTTCGTTCTTCATTTTTTATAAGCTCAGCCAGTCTACGGGCAGTGATAAAGACTGACACTAGCTAGAGCAAGACTCTCACGCACCAGACTGCAGCCCGTGGATAATCCCATGGCTGTGGGAACTAATGAATTAATGAAACTCCTGCCAGAAAGCAGCCTTAGGGCTGACGGGGCAACATCTAAATAGGATTGGGGGAGCCACCAGCAGCCGTGGGGCACAGAAAAGACAATGCCGGAAATACTAGTTCGTGGTAGAAAAAAAAAGGGGCGGACTAGCAACCAGCTGGTGGTAAACAGCATAAAATTACTAGTCTTTTTTCATATCAACTCAAATTTACATCGGGTGTAATGTAAGCTAGGAGGAGTCATTTGAAGGAAGAAGTTGGCAAACATGGTTGCAAAAAATGGCTTCTGTCCTCAGTTTATGTTACCGCAACTCCTCCTCAGGGAGGCAAAAGGAGCAGGGTTACCATTTATCATAGGAAATGCTGTTGGTATTCACTTCTCAGCCAGTGAAAAAGAGCGTAAAGGCATTTTTCCTTTCTTTCTTTTAACGTATTACCATAAACATTTCTGAAATAGGAATGTTACAACAGCATTTCACTGTTTTCAGACAYATAAAGCTGCGCTCACCTTACACCCATTACGTACAGATCTGAAACSAGAGAAGTGCCCGCAGATGCCCAACTCAAGTACTGCAGCTGTAAACCTGAACAAGCCATTCAGTTCCCATTTAGAAATAGCATTTCCATTTATTAATTTCTATCTGCCATTGCAATGGTTTCAGCAGCTGTTCAGATGGGAGAGCATGTTTACCTTGCAATGTAGTAGGGATCTGCAGCACTAAGTCCCCAAAACGCTGTTGCTAGGTATGAAGCCAAAGCTGGAAGTAATTTGCTTGATCTAGTTATAAACATGGCTTTACAAGCAGAAGTCTGCAAGGGACTGGCCAGCTTGGTTTGTAAACCCAAGATACATGGGTCCCTCCGTGCCTATCACTTAACTTTTGTAAAAGTTTTTCTCTTTCCAGAATCCTGTTCTTCTCCCACTGCTCCTAGAAAGCGAGGCTGATGGAAAGGAAAGGTACATGTGCTCGGAGAGCGTTGGGATAAATCTGAAGCTAACTATAATAAATGTAGCTTGAGTTCTTTRGAGCTTTTTGACTTCTCCCATTGTGCAAGAGTGCCCCACGCTGGGGCAGGCGGCAGGAGGAGGCCGTGCTGCGGTGCTCAGCCCGGCTGCACCTGAGCCCCCACAGCGTCCTCACACGCTGGTAACTCATAAACTGTTGTAGAGGTTGCTCTGCCCTGGGGTGTCTTAAATCCCCCCCTAAAGAAGCAACCTAGAAGCCCCTCCACGCAGGTAGCTCCCACCGCCTTGCTGAACCGTCAGCTGCGTACCCCGTTATTCAGCAATAGCAGACCTAGCTTTTTATAATAACACTGATGCTGAATACACACACCACCAGCAGGTCTCCTTTCCGTGTTAAATACACAGTTGTTCCACTAAGGCTTATTTCAACACAGTTGATGTTCAGGATAACTTTYTTCCCTTTCCTATTAAAAAAAAATCTATCTACATCAAAGATGAAAACTGGATGCTCCCAGAGCKGTGATGAGGTTGTTTTTACAGCTATTTGAGCAGCATGTTATACCTGCTTATTTGAAGATGATGATATTTGTATTGTTGCTAAGAATTCATGCCAAGCATAATTTTGGGACCTTGTGAAGATATCTTATTTGCATATTTTAAGTATTGTTATAATACAAAATTCTTTTTGTGCCTCTTTTCACRGCATAATAATGCCTTTTCCATTGCACGACAGCCTTTAGTAGAGAAAATTTCAAAAAGAGAAGTTTTCTTTTTTTTTAAAAAAACAGATTTTTAAATTTGATTTTCATTTTGCCATGTTTGGAGCATCCCTTACTGTTCATGACCTGCTCTATATCATCTGGATGAAAACAGTAATTGCACATAAATATATGTACTTCACACAGTAGTACCTTAATCAAACAAACGAAATGCCTGTGTTCTGAACAAGGACTTTTCTTCTAAATAGTTCTGGTCTTGTGGGCTTTATGACACATCTGTAYGCAGAAGATAGCCAGCACAGATCCTGTGAATCTGACCAGCTTCAGGCCTCCCTCTGCCCTTCCTTCTCTTCACCCTTTGAGCACTGAGAGGTTTGTTTCTGGTCTTGGATGCGTTGTGCCAAGCCCTAGAATAGAAATAGCTGCCTCARACTATGAACCTCTTCTTTCCCTTTGCTGATTAATTTCCTACTTTCCCTACTCCCTACTTTCTCATGCTTCTAGCAAAGAGCTTTTCTGCCTTGCATTTCTGCTGTGCTCAGAAAGCRCGCTCCTGAATCAGCCTCCTGCCTAGGCAGCAGAGCAGCCCACCTCCAAATTAAACACTGCTGCTTGGCAATAGCAGCAGGCTAGCCTCGGGGCAGGGGGTTTAAAGAAACCAAGCAGCTCAGGTGGGCTTGAAGATGTGCTAATGAGCAGCACATGTTTCCAGTGCAAGTCGGCAGCTACAGGAGCTTTGAAGTGTGGAAAAACCTGAGAGGGAAGGTGGGGGAGGAAGGGAATTAAGGGAAAGATATTATCTCCTCTTTGTAGTCTAATTATATACAAAATTCACTTTCTATGTAGTGAAGGATATCTATATTGCATTTTAATTCTCTGGAAACCCTCAGGTGCTTGGCTGGTGCAAGCTTTTAAGCCGTATGGACTCCGGCAGGGTTGTGCCAGCTGGTGTTTGCGGAGAGCCTCTCCTGCCAGGCAGGCTGGCTGGTCTGAGGGCTCCTCTCTGCCAYGGAGGCCGCCCTCAGCCCTCGAGGGTTTCTTTGAGGAGCTCTTTGTCTGTATGAGGGTTTTCAGAACAGGCGGAGTACGTAAATGTCTAGTGGAAGCGGCTAGCAGGACACCTCTGGCTTCCAGCGCCGTGCCGTTACACGCTGCGTGGAGGTGGGCATGCAACTGTCCTGTTGAGGGACTTAGCAATGAGCACAAGGACACGCTGGTGGGGCAATGACAGCGGTCTGGCGGGTGGATGGCTGGTTTTGCTGTAATACAAGAGTCCTGTACAGCAGCAGGATTTCGTTAGTCACTTCAGTTTCCCTTCATCAGCTTGCTGTATTCCAGAACTAAGAAAATGAAAACCCGTAATGACACCAAAGTACTGCTGAAGGGAGAGTGTCTCTGTTTCAGGAGAGGCATAAAGACGGTCAGGGAGCCAGCTTTGGGTCAGAGCAGTAGGGAAGTGCTGAGGCTGGGTATTAGGGCCTGGAAATGCTCCCACTGAGAAAAAGCTGCCCTGCGAACAGCCGAGTTAATTCCTAYGGGTTCTCACCTTGCATTGCCTAGGCTTTCCCGAGGAGGCTGCTGAAGCAGGACATCTCCCCTGACTAGGGAGTCTGTTTTACCTCACTTGATGCTCCACAGGAGCTTAACAGCATTAAGCTTGATTAGCCCAATCCAGTGCTTGATGCTTATTGCCAGGTCGAGTGYGAGGGCTTGCTCGTAACTAGGACTTTACGCTCAAGCGCGTGCATGTGCGTGTGTAAGGAAAATAGTGCACGTTTTAGGATTGTCTGGGGAGGGAAGTGAGAGAACCTSCTAATGAGTTTAAGGCTCAGGGCTGTACCTGCAGACGACTTTCAGCCCCTACCTCGGCTCTGTAGGGTGAGGAATCGAGTACCGCTGCAGCCGGCCTAGCCCACGTGCCTGCAGCGCCTCTCGCCCCACGGCCCCGCGGGTCCAGGGCTGAGCCCTTGCGCTGCCCCTGCGGCTCCTGCGGCGACAGAAAAGAGAGAGCCTYCGGCAGCAGGCGCGGGAGCGGCGTCATCTGCTCGGAAATGAAGTTTCTCGCTTTGCGTTGACGTTTTTGTATTCAGAACTGCCCCGGTGCTTACACAGAGCAGCAGGAGATGGGTATCACGGGGTAATGCTCAATTCTACTGACGTTATCTACCTTTGRGTGAAAACAAGAGGGATCTCTCTTCTTTAGGGAGCACGGTTACAGAAGACCCCTCTCTTCTATCACAAAGTTTATGCATCTAGCAGTTGGCTATTTTAATAYGAAAAATTACCTAGGTTATTTCAAAATGCTGGCAGATGAAATTCAGTTTGTTTTTGAGGCTGGATAAACAGTTGGCAAGCGCCATCCTTGCCTTTAAGAACACACTAAAAAAACCCAGCATGATTTGATTTGTTTGCACAGTGAAAAGATTGTTCTTTAATCCCTTTGGAGTTGTTGGATTTCATACTCCTGCCAGTCGAACTAATGAAAAATCTTCCGGCATGATGTGTCAAGAAATCCAGAAACACCCCCCTCCCAGTGTCACTTCTCCTGGAGACAACAGATATCTTGAAAACTGTGGAACAAGGGACACAACTCCTGGATCCTTTCACAAAACACAGTAACTGCACTACATACCGTAAAGCAGTGCTGAGATGAAAGTCTTATTATATTCAATCTAAAATTGGACCTAATTATCAAACAGGTGCTGTAGGAGTTAAAAAAAAATAAATCATTTAGGTAGTTTATTTTTCATTCTCAGTTAGATCAGAACAGTAACATCCACTATTTTAAAAATAACTATTGTGATAGTTGTGTTATATGTTAGGTATTCCAAATAATAGCAATTAATTCTTTAATGAATTGAGGGTTGGACTAGATGATCTCCAGAAGTCCCTTCCAACCTTATTCTATGAAGKCTATGAAAATTACATGAGTCCTAAAAGCTATTAGAGAAACAAAATACAGACAGGTGATGATGACAGGACTTTCGACTGTACCAATGAAAATGAATTCAAGAATCATAGAATGCTTGAGGTTGGAAGGGACCTCTGGAGATCATCTAGTCCAAACTGTCTTGCTCAAGCAGGGTCACCTGGAACATGTTAGACAGGGTTGCATCTAGGTGGGTTTTGAAGATCTCCAGAGAAGGAGACTCCACAACCTYTCTGGGCAACCTGATCCAGGGCTCTGTCACTCTCACAGGAAAGAAATTCCTGCTCACATTCAGGCAGAACTTCCTGTGTTTTGGTTTGTGCCTGTTGCCTCCTGTCCTGTGGCATGGCACCACTGAAATGAGTCTGGCCCCATCCCCTTGACACCCTCCCTTTAGATACTTATACACATTGATAAGATCCYCCCTCAGTCYATTTTAAACTAAAGAGGCCCAGCTCTCACAGCCGTTCCTCATAGGGCAGATGCTCCAGCCCTCTGATCATCTTTGTAGCCCTCCGGGGGACGCCACTAGCCACAGGCCTCCAACTGGACTCCCACTGATGCCACTGATGACAACCCTCTGAGCTCTGCCTTTCAGCCAGTTCTCAAGCCACCTCAATGTCCACTCGTCTAACCCACGCTTCCTGAGCTTGTCTAGGAGGATGTTATGGGAGACAGTGTCAAAAGCCTTGCTGAAGTCAAGGTCACAACGTCCACTGCTCTCCCCTCATCTACGCAGCCAGTGGTTTCATCCTAGAAGGCTGTCAGGTTGGTTAAGCAGGATTTCCCCTTGGTGAATCCTTGCTGATTGCTTCTGATCACCTTCTTTTCCTGCACATGCTTGGAGATGACATGCAGAATGAGCTGTTCCATCACCCTTCTGGGGATGGARGTGAGGCTGACCGGCCTATAGTTGCCTGGGTCCTCCTCCTTGCCCTTCTTCAAGACTGGAGTGACATTGGCTTTCTTCCAGTCCTCAGGCACCTCTCCAGTTCTCCATGACTTTTCAAAGATGATGGAGAGTGGCCTGGCAACAACATTGGCCAGCTCCCTCAGTACCCRTGGATGCATCCCATCAGGTCGCATGGATTTGTGGATRTCAAGCTTGCCTAKAAGCTCTCTAATCCTATCCTCCTCAACCAAAGGAAAGTCTTCCTTTCTCCAGACTTTCTCCCRTATTTCCAGGTTCTGGGATTCATGAGGGCTGCCCTTAGCAGTGAAGACTGAAGCAAAGAAAGCATTCAGTAATTCTGCCTTCTCTGTATCCCTTGTCACCAGGGCGCCTGCCCCATTCAGTAGTGGGCCCGCATTTTCCCCAGTCTTTCTCTTACTACTGATTTGAAGAAGCCCTTTTTGTTGTCCTTGACATCCCTTGCCAGATTTAATTGCAAGTGGGCCTCAGCCTTCCTTGTTGCATCCCTGCATATTCTGATGACATTCTTATATTCTTCCCATATGGCCTCTCCCCTCTTCCACGTTCTGTGTACTTTCTTCTTCTGTCTGRGTTTTGCCAAGAGCTCTTTGTTCATCTGTGCAGATCTCCTGCTSCCTTTGCTGGACTTCTTACTCACAGGGATGCACTGTCCTTGAGCTTGGAGGAAGTGATGCTTGAATGCTAGCCAGCTCTCTTACACCTCCCCCTGCCCTCCCCTCCCCCCGCTTCCTTGTAGGGCCCTAGCCCATGGGATTTGTCCAAATAGGTCTCCAAAGAACCCAAAGTCTGCTCTCCTGAYGTCCAGGGTTGCAATCCTACTTATTGGTTTGCTTCCTCCACACAGGATCCTGAACTCCACCATCTCATGGTCTCTGCAGTGAAGGCTGCCCACAACCTTTACATCTCCAACCAGTCCTTCTTTGTTGGTTAGGACAAGGTCCAGCAGCACACCCCTCCTTGTTGGTTCCTCAACCACCTRTATCAAAAAGTTATCATAGATGCTCTGTAGGAGCCTCCTGGACTGTTTTTGTTCCTTGCTGTTTTGTCCTTCCAGCAGATATCAGGGTGGCTGAAGTCCCTATGAGAACCAAGGCCTGCGATCATGAGGCTACATCCAGCTGTCCATAGAAGGCCTCATGGACTTCCTTTTCCTTTCTTCCAGGTGGCCTGTAGTAGACACCCACAACAGTGTCACCCATGTTGGCCTGCCCTTTAATCTTCACCCATAAGCTCTCAACTCACTCTTCARCCACCTCTAGGCAGAGCTCGATGCATTCCAGTTGCTCTCTCACATAAAGAGCAACTCCACCACCTCGCCTTCCTGGCCAGTCTTTCATAAAAAGCACATAGCCATCCACRACAGCATTCCAGTCATGCGAGCTATCCCACCATGTCTCTGTAACTGCAATGAGATCATGGCCCTGCAACCGCACACAGATCTCTAATTCTTTCTGCTTATTCCCCATGATGCATGCATTGGTGTACAGGCTTTTCATAGAGGTAGTTGTGCATACAGGTTTCCCAGGTGGGGTACAAGGGGATCCCCCATAGCCATGTCTCATATGCACTTCYCCAGCTGCATGGACCCACTGGAGGCCTCCTGACTTGAGCTGTGTTTGCTGACTACCCTCTCTCTATAACTCTTTCCTTCCCCACATCCTTCCTAGTTTAAAGCCCTCTTTACCAGGCTGGCCAATCTGTTGTTGGCAGAGACATGTGTGCCTTGCTTAGTAAGGTGGATATCATCTCTCCCCATCAGTTACTGATCTTCAAACAGGGTCCCATGACTGCAGAAACCAAAACCCTATTGCCAACACCAGCGGTGCAGCCAGTTGTTAACTTGGAAAATCCATCTACTCCTTCTCCTATCCTTCCACCTCATTGGCAGGATTGAGGAGGAGATCACCTGCGCTCCCAGGCCCTTGACCACCATCCCCAGAGCTCTGAAATCCTGTTTGATCAKTTCCAATTTGCCTTTGGTATCATTAGCACTCATGTGAAAGAGCAGTACAGGGTGGTAGCTTGACGTGCGRACAAGCCTTGGCAGTCTTTCAATGACATCTCATATATGAGCCCCTGGCAGGCAGMAAACCTCTATAGACAAGAGGTCAAGCYAGCAGATAGGTGCCTCCATCCCCCGCAGCATGGAGTCACCCACAACAATCACTCACTTTTTCCAAGTGTTCCCACAAGTCACAGGCTCTGTTGGCCCAGTTGCTTCCCTTGAAGCYAAGTCCAGCTCCTCCTCATCCTCAAGGGCACTAAACCAGTTCTTCAACTGGAAGTGTAAGTCTTCAGGAGGAGTAGAGGCCTTTCTCCTTCCATGAGAAGTGACCAGTTTCCAGCCTTAGAACTAGAACTAGAAAGTGATATATTTGTCTAACAAATCTTCAGCAAAGGTAAGTGTTTAAGTGCTGATATAATCCCAGGAAGCAGGCACTAATGATCATATATCCTTTCATTATCACAACAGTTCAACAGTCAAAACAAYTATCTTTTAATTTCCTTGTCAAGATCAAAGCATCTCACAAGATACTCAAACATAACTTTTTTGAATGGGGGAAACTCAGCAGAGGGTTTACTTGCAATTTACTGCTTATTACATAATAAAATACGTATTATCCTTAAAAAACAAACTTCAAAGCTAGCACTGGGAATATACCTCTGCAGTTAAGAAGCCAAAGCTGTTTAGTAAAGTAGTTTATTTTTTCAACTGCACTGAAGGGTGTAGAATAGCTTTAACAGAAAAAGGTGCCATGTCCATGCACAATTGGCATCTGCTCAAGTTTCAAAGGCCATTCCATGTTAATGTGTAATGTCATTGGCAATACAAATATGGCACTGCATGATCAAGTAGAAGAAAAAGATTATGGACAGGATGATTTTTTGAATAATGAAAGATAATAAACTAAAAGTAATACATTTGGAAAATTACAATTGAGGAAATTGAATAGTATGCCTTATAAACCTCTTTACTGAAGTTAGAGTGTGTCATTAATAAAATGCAAAAAAATTTTAAAAAGAAATTTCGTAAATGCATTGCTTTTGGATGAGTCTTAGGAAGCATTATTTTGACATTGTTAATTGCTGTCTTTTTCTTTTTTGATAAATGGATTATGCAAAATTAATTCCCTCACTATGTAGATTTAATCCACAACACAGGACCACTCTGTCAGAATTGTAAAGTATTTTGAGGTTTCTAATGAATAGATACAAAAAAGCCATACTCAATTAATTTATTAGTTTGAAATTCAAAATTATAAATCAGACACTCTCTTTATCTACTTTATCTACAGCTTCCTGCATTTGACCAAATCCTACTGTAAAAATGCCCGGAGAAAATCATTATAGGATATTTTTGAAGACAGAGTTTTATCATAATATTCCAAGATGTTAAATAACTCTTCTTCAGTTAAGTTAATGCAGTACTCACGAAGAACCTGCAAAAGACAGAAACAATAAAATATATTCCAATGCTTTGGACTAGTAAAAAGGAAAAAAAAATCAATTTATCTCACTAAAATTTCTTTACAAAATAGCTTGGTGATTCTGCTCTACTCAGTCTTAGGTTTCTTGGAATATTTGAAAATCAAACCCTCCCTATTCTCTCTTAGTTTTCCAATGCTAATATTGACTTGGTATACCAAGAGGTAAAATAATCTTCCTTTCTACCCTCCTTGAATGACCTGAATTCTCTGCATCCAGAGAAACAGAGGGAATAATCCAGTCCCTCAAACTGTGCAAACCTGTATGTATGCAATAATGCTCATGAGGCCCTCTGGGCTTTTAGTTCTCCAGAGACAAATGCTYGGCCTACAAGCACTCTTTCTGAACTCTCCCCTGAGAACTCAACTTGACCAGGGAGCATCTGGTTCAGCAGATGTTAAAAGCCAAGTTACATATCTGCATCTTTCAAAAAGTCCACCCAGTGCAATTTGCAGCCACCAATTCTCCGACATGAAAGGTAATGTGTTAATTTCTGAAGATTAAGTCTGGTTTTATAGGCACTTGGGAACTTAAGTCCTGAAAGCTACCATCAACCATTGACTATGTGTCCTTGAGTGCTGTGCCATTTTGTCATTGGTTTTCTAGCAAACTCAGATTAGTTTCCCCTTTTCCCTCTTAACTCAGCATCTGAAACTGCCTTAGGGACCCCTTGCGGATAATACAGTCATGATGCTGTTGTTACTGAAGGTAGGAGAGCACTGCTATTTCAGTACATTAAGTTACCTAGGAGATAAAGGAATCCATATCCTCTACAAATCATTTGCTATCTTATCAAACAGCAAAAAAAATCTTTGTAGTATTCTGGAATCAGGGAGTGCGTCTTGATCTAGATCCATGTGGAGGTTATTTGGTTGACCGGGTTTTCTGTGTGCGTGTTTTGCTTAAATTGTTGTAGGATGCTTGATTTCAAAGCCATTGACATTGCTTTAACTGGAAATAGTAATCATCATATGTCCTAGATAAACATGGCAATTTAAAAGAAAATGCAGTGGGCCTGATCTTCACTCCTCCTCTGGTCTGATGAGGCAGTACCTAAGCACTCAGAAAGCTGCAATGATAGACATAGAACCTCAGGCATAAATATATATGACATAACTACCTTGATACATCTTGCTGCTCAGCCTTCATAAAGGGGCAGGCAGGTATAAAGAGTTCGGCTATGTAGTAGGGCCAGAGCAAATCTTGTTCCCACTAAACATAAACAAGTAAAGAATTACAAAAAGAAATTCTGTGACAGGTACAATCTCACAGGTCTTAGACTGGTTCTAAACTATGCCAGGCAACAAGCTGGCTTCCCTCACTCCAGAGGCAGGGGAGCTTCCAATTACACCTTTTAATTCTGCATACTGCAGTTCAGCATTTGCTTACTGGGACTGAGCATCCTGTCCACTGGTTGGTCATTCTCTAAAGCAGCAGTGATACCAAGTGGTGTCCTAATGGAGACAGCATCACATGGGTTTAGGGCCCCATATGATTTTTTTTTTTTTTTTTTTTTTTTTGCAACGGAATTGCAAAGATTTAAAATCTACAACAGATTGAGATTATTATTTCTAGTTAAAGCAATGTCAAAGACTTCGAAATCAATAAAGCTGAGGCTAAACAAAAATCAAACTCCTTATGGAACTAGATGAAGAAGCAATTTCCAATTCAAGGATTACAGGTGCATTTTTGCTGTTTGAGGAGATGCGAATGTTAAAATACTTGCAGAAGATATTGTCCTACCTAATACAATAATATGATACACACTGAAAAGCAGAAAGAGAAACCAGAGACAGAGACTCTCAAATGACGAGTACTTGAGTTTGCTCTACATTTAGAAGGGAACACACTAATTCACAGGGGTCACACTGGGTCACGGGATCCTGAAGCTGTAGCAGTGACTGAAAGGAGACCTGCCAAGGGATTCATTCTATGCAGTCAACACTTTAYTTCCAGCTGCGTATTTAAACTCTGTATAGGGAGAGATTTTCTCATTTGTATCTAAGCTGCTATTGTAGGACCCTACCAAGACCACAGTGCTCAAGGAGGTGTATACATATGTGGAGACAGATTACCATGAGTAATGCTCAGAGCTAAAATCGCAGGCAAAAGCCAGGATGACTTTATACACTCAGGTTCAGTACCATTTTTCAGAAAACTTTCAGTTAGGAAGCTTAGATTAGACTACTGTAATTGTCTGACTGTTAATTSCTAAATGCAACTTACTTGTCTAAAATCTGGAATACTTAACAATCCAGTTTGACTTTCATCGTAAGATTTAAAAGTTCGCCTCATTGGCCTCCAGCAGTGCAGGATCTGGGGCTGAATTCTCAACATTGCACTGAAGAATGATGTGGTTTGTGGTCCAGGACTCAGCTGACAAAGTTGGATGAGAAACACTAGCATTTACTAATATCATGAACACAACCATGCATGACTATAATGCAGAATGAAAAGATGTTAGAATGAAATACTGAATAAACCTGTGTTAGGCTGCTTGAATACTTGTTTACAAATTATTGCAAGATACTGTTTACATGAGATTTTTTAACCTGTAACATTTTAATATTCTTGGGAAGTGTAGACGATATACTTAATCACTTTCAAAGTCCTAAATTTTTATTATTTGAATCTGATTCTGAGGTCAGTGTTATTTCTAAGATCTCAGTGTTTGCACATGTATTATACCTGTCCTTGTTTCAACGCCCTCTTTCAGTCACTCTCAGTTCTCTGTGGTGTTCATTTTTCAGAGTGAAATTCTTGCTAAGAAGTGACTGAATGCATAAGCCAACTGTTGGAGCAGTAGAGTACTTAAGAAAAATAAAACACCACTCCAYGTTCTTCCTAGCACATAGAATACCTTGTGACCAATTTTTTAATATTTGTACAGTTCAACAGCTGGAACAAGAGTTAATTTTTATTGGGAAATGTTGTCTCTTTTGTATTAGCCTCACTAAACTTGTTACRTTGTTGAACCTTGAACACATGAAGTGTGAAACTATTCATTATGGCAAAATTCAATCCACTTGTACAAACCCATAATATTTGAGTTATGATTAAGTGACTTGGGAAAAGTCAGCAAGCCTGAATTCACTGGCAGTGTCTAGATCTCCTGTACCGCCCTCCTTCTACAGCTTCATCTCATTCTCCCTCCACACTCTCCTGGTATTATTATAGTAATTGGGTTAAGTCAATAGCACCCCATTTGTGCCAGTTGCACATGCCACTAGCACCTTTACAAATGTCTCAGTGTGAAGGAAATGTACGGTYGATTTTACTCATCTGCTACCTGGACATAGATGCCATGCTGCACCTATATGTTTTGTGAGAGGCCTAGGCACAAGCTGCAGTGTCTTTCTCTGCTCTTGGTGTGTTCCTCCTTCAGAATACGTAGCTGAGGAAGGAGTGGATACAAGAATAATAC
This sequence comes from Rhea americana, assembly GCF_003343005.1. Taxonomy (NCBI): domain Eukaryota; kingdom Metazoa; phylum Chordata; class Aves; order Rheiformes; family Rheidae; genus Rhea; species Rhea americana. The sequence continues at coordinate 1,785,805 of NW_028187100.1, forward strand.
AGTCTGCCACCCAGAATACTGAGTACCCCTGTGGTCTGAAGGGAGAGAAAGAGCATTTTACAGTGACTTTTAGAATTCAGGTTGTTTTCACAGCTCAGTGCCAGGGTGCCTCCATGAAGCCCTAGACCACTGATTCTCTCAGGCTTTTGGGAAAGAGAAGTAGTTGTGGCTGCCACAAGAAAAAGGGTTTATTTGTTTTTATTATTCCTTTTGATGTATATCTGTATACTTATTAGGTGGAATGGGTTGAGCAATCTACGAGGAAATTTCACTTTGAATATTACATTATATAAAGATGCTCAGAACTTGGACTGAACTCCTCATTATGTTTTCTGAATAGAATAAATAAAAATGATTTGAGACAACAGCATAGGGGCTTAAAAATTACTGTGTTATCCACTCCAGAATACTGGGATGGAATTTTACAGCATCACATTTGTGTATAAAGGAAACCTTATGTAAGATAATGAAATTCTTTGATGCAAAACTTAATAGTTTTACCTTACTCTCTCTACTGGCAGTGAATACTTGATATTTCCTAATGATACTCTCTTCCTACCTTGGTAGCAATCTGTTCCACAGTTCCACAGATGAAAACACTTCAGTAATGTAATTTCTCCATAAAATGCTGCTACTAACCATATCTAAGCTAATTAGGCACAGTCAGAAACAGGCTAAAAATGTAGCAAGCTTGCTGAATGAGCAGATTTGGAATCTGGCAGTGTTCCTACTTCATAACTTGACTGGGATGCAGTTACCAATGTCTCATTTTCCRGGCCAGTAGACCCAGATTTCTGTGTTTCTTCTGATCTTTTCTGCCCTAGACTGGTACCATGGTCAAGGGGGAACAGGCCATGTGTAGCTGTCTTGCTGGGATTCCCTTGTCTTTTCATTGCAGCTTGTGGAGAGGGTATGTATGACRGGGAGAGCTGTAAGGGCATAATGTGTGCTGACTAATCATAGCTATTAGATTCTTTTTAGAGACCATTAACAACACTGCAAGTGCAAGTTTCCTCTGAATTCTTCCTACAGTGCTCATGTGGAGTGGAGGCATAGCACACTGACAGTATCTCCAGCTGGGGCTGTCCCAAGAGACATCTGCAATTTTTATTTCTAGATGATTTTATTAAGCTCAAAGAGTCTTCAACTTCAGCTCCCATGTTTTCTATTTCTAAACACTATGCAGGTTTTAGCAAATTTATCATATAACCTGGATATGCAGAGCATGATCCCAAGGAGTTAAATCCTCTAACTGAAGGAGATACCAAATGAGTATTAGGCAACTAATATCACAGAATTAAACAGGAAAATGTTGGAAAGTCCCTGCATAAATTGACTATAGATTCAGGCCATGAAATATTCTGTCACTGCAGCAAAAATTGGAAAAAATATATAATTTTAATTTTTAAAAGCTTTATACATACTGGTATTTGCGGCTTCTGTATAATCATCCTTTGTAGCAAGGAGGTTTCCCGGGGCTTTAAAAACAAGATGCAGCTCTGAAGGAAGTCACAGTACGCAAATTTTCCATCGTTCTTGAAATCATATTTTTTTGTAATTTGTTTAACTTCCTCTTCACTTAAATTCAACTTGAACTTCTCTGCTACATCTGAAATAACACAGAAATGCAAAAAATGTATTCATTTTGTCACTCTTAAAAATAGCYCAAAATTGTATTCCATGGACAACTTTTAGTGGAGCTATGTTGGCAGGCAGTGACTGCTGCATAAACATGTTATGCATGTCTTGCGCTGTGAAGAGCTACATGTATATGCGTATGCTTATAGGCATGGCAATTCACACTGAACAAGGTTTTAGCTGACTGATAACATGTTATTTTAAATGCACCAGTACTTCTTGATATTAACTGTGATAAAAGTTCTGACACGCTAACAACGTGTTCCCTCACCTAGGATTTTACATTTGATTATTCAGGYGCATACAGTCTTATTACATGTGCAAATGTCCTATATGAAGGCACAGAAGRTCATCCCTCTAGAAGAGAACATAACAGAACAGCTGCATAGCTCAGACGTTACAAGGGTAAAATCCATGGTCTTTCAAAATTAGCAGGCCCTCAGCCACCAAGACTAGTGCAACCAGGATTTCACCATAAGCACATACAAAGCACGAGGAAAAAGTCTGGTAAATATTTTTATTTACATTTCCCCAGTCCCACAAAGGACTAGTGTTTTAGGGAGGTGATCAGCCATCCTGTATATATGTCATGAGTACCAACAGGCAAGGYGGTACTCTCCTTTCCCAAGGAATAGCTAATTCCGAGTAAGAATGTTTTGCACCCAAGGCTACTTTAAGCTATTCTTGCTCTGCTATAGCAGGATGGAGCAGTCATGCAGTAGATGCCACTTGCCAGGGCCAGACGTTCCTATGGCYGGGACACCAGAGAGAAAATGAAACGCATCTTAGAATGAATAAAACGTTTTTCAGACGGTAACAAACCTAGGAAGTCTGACATTGGGATTTCTCCTTGCTTACTGACATCCTTCTCTTTGCACTCTTTCAGTATTCTTCTCCAGGAATGCTTGATGTTCTTTCTTATCTTATTTTCTATTGGTTCACAGTTAAGGATAAGTCCAGAACATGCTGCTGTTGTCTGAGGACGGCTGGATGCTGGTATCTAAAAGAAGGAGGTAATGGTAATTTTTCCTCCCAAGTTTTACTGGCTGTTTAGACAAAACATCAAATGACAAATTCAGTTTCTAGTCTTTCATATTGGAGTTTAATGTACCTTTTAAGCCATTTCTAAGTCTGGTTTGATTTGTGTCTGTGGAACTGCAGGTAAAAATGGTACAATAACTCCTGGTGTCAAAATGACACTATTCATTTAATAAGCCTTGACTACTTTTTCTTGATTTTACTTAATTTGTAATTTAGTTACAGTTTCTCCAAACTATTTCTTGTTAAATGACAGATACTGTGTTCCAAAAAGATAACCTATTTAATACTATCTCACAAAAGACAGATCAATGTAAAGTCACTGGATAATGAAATAATGGTGTTTTGATTTATTACTGGGAGAACCCAAAACTACTGTGGCTACACGCAGAGCTATAGCAAAAAATAACATGAGAGGACCCTGGCGTGTGGTGTTTTYCTGATTGCTTCCTAAGCAGTGCTATGGGGTGAGCTGGAAGCAAAGCCTCGTCTTACCACAGCATGATACACGTGCAAGTATTTACACTTCTAGATCCAACATATAATCCCATATTTAGTGARACTTCCTAGTGCCTTCTTGGGGATCTCCCTGGGGCAGACTTGCTGAGGCCTTACACACCTCTCCATGCAATGCTGCCAGGGCATTTATTCACTCAGAATCAGTTGATCCTTATCCAGTCAGGATCAAGTTCAGGCTGTCCAGAGGCTTTCCAACAGYCATGAGTTTTAGGAGACCTGAGTTATAGTGTCCAATTTAGCATCCACTGAGAGTAGTGAAGAGTTTTCCATTGCTTTCTGTAAAAACTGGATCAAAGCATGAAGGATGGGTGTAACTAATTGTCCGGACCTTTTAAGAAAGAACCTACAGGTAATGCGATAATTAATTACCAGTGGGCCAATGTTTAGACCAGCCCTCTGGACAAGCTGTTCGTATCTTTAATTTGTTCAATCTTTTATTTCTTTCTTAATAGCTAAACATCTCGTGTAGAAGGAGTAAGAAAAATCCAAGAACATTTGGAGCACTGAATAATTTTAAATGTTGTATTTTTCTGTTGCAAGTTTGGCTGTAGCCAAARAACGAGGAATACATACTGCAACCGCAAGAAGATTATTTCATTTTCATACCTATAACAATTTTCTCATCTTTCTGTGAATTCCACTACTTGTGGAAGATGACAGCATGGAAGTTCAGGCAACCCATGAGCTTCAATGACATGAATTATAGGTACAGATGCAGAGCTGAAACAAAACTACTGCCTTTCTTATCCACTTCTCCTGCCTCTCTCAGACCACTGGCCTTCATGGCAAGACTGCCAGTTAGACTATCAGTCACTGACAGCTGTAATTTGTCACCCACCAGAAGGCAGAGTAAGATGATGAGAATGTTTTTGGACAGGCCAGCAAACATCATTTGGAAAATGGCAACTGCCAGTCATGCCTAGCTTTAGCAGATGACCACAGATAAAGGGTTTATATTTGTTGCTTTTGCAGCCATTGAGCCTTTGAAACTTCACCTGTTTAATTTGTTCTCAAAAATTTGACTGCTTAAATAGTATTGCRAATTTTATTTGCAATAAGCAAGGTAACAAGGTATGTTACTGGTATAAACTAACATAAATTCTTTGACTTCAGCAGTTACACTAACTACCTGGCCCAATTTTTGCTGTTGTAACACAGTTTGCAAATTACTATGCTTGCTTATTAACAGATGTTTGTTACAGATGTTTGTTTGCCTGATCTCATGGGCAATTGATAGAAATGCCTTCACTGAGTTCCACGGAGATTATTTTCAGCCTACGCACAGAAATGAAATTCCAGAAAATTCCTAAAATGTCTGTCACTTACTCTTTTTTGCCCTTCCAGAGAAGATGATGTCTTGGGACGTTCACGCTGAGAAGATACCTGTGGCTCCAGCAAGGCACCAMTAACTGGCTTGGTAGAAGACGCAGAATTAGTTGCACTGGAAGTGCTTGATGGCATCGTTACAAGTTCTGAACTAAACTTCTTCAAAAAGTCCTGATACTTCAACCGGCCACCAGCACTGACATCCACTGTGTTCCAAAGATTTTCAAACTAATAAAGATGCAAAAGATGACTTTTGTAAATGATAGTTCAGAAACAAAAACTAGAATCCCCAACATATTGAAAAGAAAGGGAGAAGATGGCTTGGCATAGAAGGAATCCTAGGATCCACCTTATTAGAAAAAATTATGGCTTCTCTGCAGAAGCCTGCACAAGGCTAGGAAAGGAATGAAAATGTATTTCTGCAAGATGTTTTTTAATTGAGTTGGGCCCTTAGTAAGCTGTTTAAATGACTAAATCTTGTGATTAGATGCAGTGATTGAGTTGCAGTATAGAAGAGTAACATTTTAACATGATATGTAAATCAAATACATGGTGCACCGATATCCTAAGTACCATTGAGGCAAATTTCTCATGCTATCAGGTGCAACTAAGTTCTACTACCATCTCAATAGGCTGTTCAAGTTCCTCAGTTATTGTATTTGCATCACCAATTCATTTCACCCCAAGGGCAAAAATGAGTCATCACAAAAGAACATAGCAGAAAATCTTTACAGCCTTTAGAACCATTTAGTCACAATATATTGTCAGGAACCGTACCTCTATAGTACAGACAGCCTTTAGAAGACCCAGGGACAGATTTTTATATCCTTACTTCTGTTGCTTGAAGCACCTTTCAAGGTCAAGGTGGCACAACACAGTGCAAGTAATGTGCCTTCATGGTTACCTATAGAATTCTAAGGATGAGGTTGTGCTAATCTTCCACTGAATAGCACTTTATTCCATAAGTAGCTGCATTGAATTAAATGGGACTACTCATGATATAAGCTACTAATCAAAGCCAGGATTATTACAGTGTGCCCTTAAATGAGCTGCATTCATTTTGTGAGCATTTCAAGAGTCATCAGTATGCCTTTTTAGGGCCTTCATTATTGATTTTTAATATAAATCTAATTGGGAACTTCAGATTGCTTTTGATTTGATCTTTTTCGGCAGAGACTTAAACCCTAAAGGAAACTAGTCACCTCTTTGATGCATGTGCCAAGTTGCAGTCAAACTTCAAAGGGCAAAGGATACATTTTGAATTTCCTTTTAACTTTCCCCCATTGGCCTGGCTGCTACCACATTATGAATTATAAACAATTCTATTTTGCACTTGTGATTTTACTTCACAYTTCATATGAGGATCTCAAAGTGTATTGCAAACTTCAATTAAATAGAACAATACCCTGATGAGCTGGGTTAGCTATAGCTAGCAACTCTTTCAACACCCAATGAAATTTAGCCTTTTTGGGGATTCCAAATAGCAATGGTAGTTCAAGCAGAGAGGAAATAATTGCCTGTAATGGAAAGGGGATTTTGGTAGCCAGCATATTAATAAATACCTTGCTTGCAGTGTGTTTACCATCCTCAGCCTTTTCTGGAAAAGGTCACAGGATCATGGGTCTAACGTCAGGAAGAAATTCTTCATCCACAATTCTATACAGATTCCTGCTGAGCCTTGCTAATAGCAAACAGTAAGTGGCCATCATCCAGAAAAGGATAAAAGGAGACATCTTCTTTGAAGTCATCCAGACTATGACTATTAGTAACACTTTTGTAATGACTCTGAGCAGTGACAACAGCCTGAACAGCAGGGTTTTGGATTAGCAGTGGCAAATCCTGTATCCAGATTGGAAGGCTCTCATGGGGCATCTTCATATAGATCTACGTAGGCATATCTTTGAGAGGCCTGTCAAAATCAAAATATCTCTGGAGATACAGGGCTTGAGTCTCACTCAAACAGMGGCTGCTGCTTATGTAAGTGAAGCTCCTCAGGCCTGCTTCTAGTTGCTATTATGGATGACAGATTCTATCATGATTTTTTTTTCTTCACTTGTCTGAGGTTCTTTTAAGTATAAAATAGCTCCTACTTCCCTTCACTTCTTTCCGAGTGCAAAGCAGACACGATCTAGTCTGGAGGACTTTTTAGCTGGATAGACTAGCTTTACCACTTCCAAAAAAGAAAAAAGTAAGAGATTTTTCATAACTCAGTTTGGAGCCTGTGCCTTCTCCTAGGCCAGAGCTCAGCTGTGAGATCACCCTGGAATCTCTGACTCAGCATTTTGCAGGGATGAGGAAGAGCAACACTAAATTTTCACTTAGGTTTCATCTGGTGTTGATACTCTAAGCACAGATATGGCACTTACACTTGGTGTCTCACCAAAAGTATGACTATTAGGACTACAGAACAAAGGCCATTCATTCTTTCACGTTATTTTCAAGGGGAAAGTGGAAAATACTTTGATTTTCTTCAGTGCTTTAATCTGCAACTTCTCACATGCACAGCGCTGCCCGATATTAAGGCAGATTGTGCAATCCCTTTACTGTAATTACAAAAAGGCCCAACTCTTGTTTTCAATATATAGTCAAAGTTGCTAGGTGGTAAGTACAGGGCTAAGAAATCAGAGAATATATTTGCAATGAGTAAAGTACTGCAATAATTTTCTGTAGTGCAGACATGCATATGAGTTTGGGGGCTCTGTGACTTTCAGTTTGCTGCCAAATGACATTGATGCTGCCAAATGACTTTGATGCTGTTCTGAACATGAAGGCTGGAGTGCTGTTGAGCAAAATCTGAAATCTCATGGTCAAGGTTCCTTCTGTTTTATTATTCACCTAGTCTTTGGACTACAGTGGATCACACTGAAACAACATTAACAAAGATAAAAAATGGTTTCTTTCATTTTAAGCTTAGCAGAAACAGAATCCTATAAAAGATYGGACTCTCAGCTTCCCCCGAGATAAGCACTGTGCATATCAGATAGTTTGTACTGCCAGATTCATGTCATGACTTAATTCACTCAAGCTAAATTCAAGAGTACTGAAGCTCTGCAGAGGCTGATCCAGAGGAATCTTTAATGCAGACATGTCACTGAGAGGTGGGCAGGAAATGTCAAATAGTCACCCCTTTCTTTGTTTGAGGAAGGTAGGACAAAATAGCTACTAAGAAAAAGGGAATTGCATTAGATCCCCATGGAAGTACTTTTAATTCCATGCTGAGAATGCTTTTTTCCCCACAAACCCGAGAAGTGAACTAGCTTAAAACTGAAAWAAGAATTTTTTTAAAATAGCAAGTACCCAGATATGGAGCTTGTGACAGGGAGCTACTGTGCTTTAAATTCACACCTTAGCTATTAGCAATAGCATCACCATGACTTTGCTTCAGAAAGCCTGTGATTATTATAGTTCACAACCATACTCAGAGATAACGAAAAAAATAATCTCCTGCAAATATAGCAACAAATGTTCCTGGAATGATAGTCTTAAAACATTTTCATTTCATCCAGATTGTTAAACTATTTGCCTATACTCAACACTATGCAAACACATTCCTATAGCCACAGATAATTTACCCAGTTGTACACTTAACAAAAAAAAAAAGTTCTCTTACTTGTTCTTCAGTCAGCAGCAGAAAATGTTGGTTACATATATCCCAGAACTCCTCTTTTGATACTGTGTTGTCTTTTGATGAGTCAATATCTTTAAACTCTTTTGCAATGGTGTTAAAGCGAGCAGTCACTACTTCTTGTATCCGGGAGAGGATGCCTTTCTTTGACAGCTCCCAAGAAGATTTAGGTAGAGTGACTTTTTGCCCTTCTTTTGTCTAGACAAAACATACACACAGAATCACTAATGGATCCACCAAATAAATTATCAATCATGATATGGTGTTCAGCCAGTCGGATAGGGAAAAGTCCATGGAGAAGGTGGCCTCAGATCCTGCAGGCAGTAAAACCTCCTTCCAGGAATTCTGGCTTAGACCACAAAAGAGAAAAGGGGCCATATAAAAGTAGCTAAAGAGGAAAAAAAAGAGAACTCTATAAACAGGATCCAACTGGTGAGAGGCCAACAAAAGCATAGAATTCCAAGACTGATCTAAACTTTTACAGAGGTTTAAAAAATTGGGTGATCTTACAAAGAGGGCTATTCTATTAATGCAGAAAAATGGAATTGAGGGCTAACTAGCCCAAATATCCCAAATATATTTGTCTCATCTGAATAATCTTTAGCACACAGTGGAAATCTCATTGCTTTAAAARGGCCATCAGTCTTAAAATGAAGGAGAAGGCAATTATTTCCCCTTCATGTCTAAATTCCAGATGTATTTACTGTAGTATTTTTTTATCCGGTTATCCATAGTAGTTGAAGGTGGCAAATGTATGTATGTGTAAGGTGAAAGGAGAGAAGTGGTTGGTAAAACTGTGTTAATGCTAGGGCAAGATGCACACAGTCCTTTTTTCCAGTGTCTGGCTCTCAAATCTAACAGCAGAGTACTGCTTTTAAAATCTACCATTAAACCTCATACTATCTAAACTCCTTATTWTGCATTCTACAGGGTGAAAACCCACACTGTCAGTAAATCCAGTAGAAGTTCCTGTGGCAAGCAGAAACAAAAATTACAAAATATGGTTGCCTGGAATAAACCATTTGAAGAGTAAAACAGTACTTAGTTTTTGTATGGACATACTGAAAACACCAAAATCCCACTGTGCTTGCAAAAAGCTACATTTCATAAAAGTAAGCATCAATKAAGTCTATTCAACATTCACTTTCTACCTTTAGAAGTAGCAACAAATTTCACCTTTTAAAGTGGAATCAAGTTTTAGTTATAAAATTAGTCTCAATGGCACAATGTGGAATAATAATAAAAACAAAACGTATCAGAATTATGAAAAGAAACTACTTGTTTTCAGAAGTGAAAGCCAACTTTCCACCCAGTGCACTGTCTTAACTAAATATGCTGAATATCTTAAAAGCAAAGTTTTCATAAACAGAAGTGGCAGTCAGTTTTACTATTGCTGTGGTAACAGGTCCTTCTTAAAAAAAAAAAAAAAAAAAAAAAATCTGTTTTTGCTCCAAAGGTATTTCTTCATGGGATGTTAAATGTTGCTATTATATTTTATACCTCCAAGTTTAAGCACATAGGCTTTGCCACCTTCTAGTTCCATGCCATATGAAATACCAAAASAGAAAAACAGATGGCTTTTGGTCCTGCACTCCTGTTTCCCTGTCACTTCTCACATGATTATTATAACTGAATAGAAAAGAAATTATGTTTCTTACAGAACTACAAGAAACCTGTCTGCTAATCAGAAAAGACTCCACTATCTTCAGACGCAAATAACACTTTTCAATATTAAACATGCTTTACATAAAACATATCAGCAGGGTAGGTATTACAGTTGTATTATTAAGAGAAGAAATATGAGAAGTGGAATTATACATGCAGACGTGGAATCAAGTCCATGCTGTTGTCAGGAAATGAAGACTGCCAGGYATGGTGCAGCACAGGGCACACTTTCTGCCTCTCCGACATTCTAAAAAACTAAAAAGCACTGCMTCTCTGCTTTTAATTATTCTAATATGGCCAAAGACTTAGGGAAAATATTACTGCCTGCAATCTTTTAAAGAAACATACTTTGAAAGTGCAAGCTCTCCCAGTTTATTTAATTTGAAGAGCTTTTTGTTTATTCCGTAAGACRTCATCAACTTTGATCTTAAAATTGTTAGAAAGTCAACATAAAAAAAGATCACTTGTTCTTCTTTAAAGCACAGATTGAAAATTAGAAAATCTTTTCTATTCAGTTATTTCATTGCATGTGTACTGCACATTCAGTGTATAGTTATAGCTACACCATCTAGAACTCAAATAATCACCTATAGCTGAAATAATGGAGCTGGAACCTCAAATTTCAGGCTCTGGCCTGGGGATCTGGATATTTAAGTGCCATTTCTATTTCTGATACTAATATGATACATAGCGTGGGTGTATTTCTTAGCTTTGCTGTATCTTAGTTTAATCTCCTGATTAAAAGGAGTAACACGAATTAATCTGCTTCAGAGCTGTGCCGTTTATGTCCTAGAAGTGCTTTCAAATCATTCACAGATGAGTTTTACTTGGAAAGAAAGAAAAGGGCTTACTTCTCTTTTACCTGATTTTCTGATATTCACTGCAATTTTCTTCACTCATCTCAAACTCTTTTATTTATATTACTCTGGAATACAGAGTCCAGGCCTTGGTAGATTGCTCCTGCTCTGTGGCTTCTCAGGAAAAATTACCTGCAGTGCACCACCACCAGTTGCCACATGGTGCCATGGGGCTGGGATAGCTGGGTCACTTGATTGTCCTATTCAGCATCTGGGCCCTGGGGAGCATCTGAGCAGGCAGGAGGCCTCTCACATCTCATGGCTCTTCACTGCCTCCCCATCCCTCCCAACAGAATTAGAGCGTGCCTTGGGAGGACTACGCAAATCCACTTTCATCTCCAGCTTTCACCAAGAGCAAGGGGGCATTATTGTGAGGCTTTTCTCATGAGCCACTTGATGTAGATCACTTGCTGCTCAAGGCACGGCTATTTTTCTCTTCTTTAGAAAGTTCCGTGCACAGCCTGATGTCCTTTTCTATAAATGGCATAACTAGGCTGATTAGTAATAAAAGAAGGCTCCACCACCCACACCTGCTCAGTGAAACTCCATTCCTGCAGCTCCTTCCTGGTTTTGGAAGATTTATATATTAAGAAAAATTTTTAATTATAAAGTACATCAGTTCATCAAAATAAATTACAATTTCTCTGGTCCTGTTCTCTCCTCTACCACAAGTCTGACCTCAGAAGGATCAGAAGGCAAAGGTCTTGGGAAACTGCTTACACAAGAAGGCCCCTGTATCTTTCCCCTGAAAAAGGAKGCATTTTCCTCTTTGTGCATGAGGATGACCTTTGCCAGAAGTAACCATCCTGTTGACAGTTTACACAGTTTGAGAAGCTTGTGTGCTTAGCCTGTGGGCCTGTCCCTAACAACACATATCTTCCAGTTATTTTCCATGAAAGGTTCTTCCCTAAAGATGTGTGGAAGCAGCAGAGTTAGTTGCCTAAGCGTGGACCGGGGTGGAAATGCATTTTGTTCTAGTATTCAAATAATCAGCAATTCACCAGCCAGCCAGTTCCAGCTTTCAGACTCTGATTTAAAAGTTCCAGTGTTATAAAGAAGCTTGTGTTTTATCACTGGCAAAAACGAAAGCTGCATCCTCATCTGGCAATGATCAGTCTGGCTCCATTAACCTGAGTGCTGATTTACGCCTGCTGAGGATTTGATACATGGTGTGCAACAAGAGCTTGCAATATTAAATGCAATTATAAATAAAAGATGAAAACTCCATTGAGGGTCACTCCGTAATGTACCATTTGACCAACATTTTGCAGCAGACAGATTCAAGTTCTGAGGTCACATTTTCAGGATAAAATACACTTAGCAGTGTTTAGAATTTGTAATGGGATACAATGATTTGATAAAATGATCTGACACACTGAATCAAAGATGGCACACTTACCAACATTTTCCTTGCCCTTCCTTAAGAGGAATGAGGCATTTTTCTAATGTAATTAGAATAGCTATGATATTAAACAAATACAAAATAATAAGCAATATAACAATAAATTGTCTATTTTTATATATGAGCTACCCAATCATGCTACACCTAGTAGTGCAAATGTGAAGGGTAGAGGACATCAGTCCTTCACACTGACTTCTCCAGCATGTCCTAAAGAATCAGGCTATGAACAGGAGGAGCCACAGGTGTGAAATTTGATTTGTTTGTGATGTTTGAAAATATGTGTTTTGCCTCTCAGATGTCAGTCTGAATTTCACAGGAGGATGAAAACTATCTCAGGTTATGTTAATTTTCCTGCTTGAATCACCCTACATTGAATAACTTTCCTGTGGGAAGACCTGTACACCAGCCTCTGATGGGTTGATTTGATTTTATCAAAGGACCAAAACAATGAAAGGAAGCAGGCAGATAGGTTAGCCAGGAGCTGGTGGGGGCCTGCAGAAGTCTAGTTTTTTTGACATAGAGGAACCAGACGGTCTGTTCCCCTGGGCCACACACAGTATCCTATAGCAGCTCCTTCATCTCTTAGAGCATTGCACAGAAATCAGGGTTTTGGTTCAATTATCTCTATTTTTTTTTCTTCAGATGTATCACTCTTTCCTCCAAATCCTCACTCCATTCAACTCTCTCTTCCCATATCTCCTCCTAACTTTCACTTTCGTCCATGTTATCTTTTTCAGATTTTTTGCTGTGCCTTCTCTTTAGATTTTTGTGCTTTTTCTCCTTCCCTCTTTATTTAGTCTTACAATAAAGACTTACACTTACTTGTCCTTAAGAATATCCTCCAACAAGGAGAGGTAGGCCTATGAAGTACTTCTCTTTATCTAAAAGTTAAGCATAAAATAAGGAGCATAAAAAATGTCTTCACTCAATAAAAAACACAGAAAATGAGGCAAATGACACTGGGCAAGGTCTATCTGCAACTGAGCTAGTGATAAACAGTGACAAAGAAGCTAAATATTCCCAGGAAGAATGGGTAAGCTTGACTGAATCCAACTCCTGCTGTTGCACAACATCCATTCAGCCACCAAAAGTGACAGTGGAAAAGAATGTCCTCCCCAGAGCAGAGAGAGACCTATGTAGCACCGAATAGAGAAACAGGTGCCCCAGTGATTATTCCCTACTCTCCTCYCCCCACAGCAATGCCCAGCAGGGCTTGACAGCAGCAGAGAGGCTAGTCTACATGCAATATATTTGATGGCCTGTTCTCAAAAACATTATCCCTATTTTCTCCTTTCCCTCCTCTCCTGTTAAATATAGAGCAACCCACAAAGGCACTTCCATTCCAAGGAGCAATCTGCTGTTATTTTTTTTCCTGCCCCTAAATAAGTGCAGAATTAAAAAAAAAATTTTGGTGGAACTTAAATTCTAAAAGATGCATTTCAAGAGGGCTGAAATAGTTTGTCAGGGACTTAAAAAAAAAGAAAAAAGAAAAAAGAAATGAAACTTTCTAACCAGTTTTGGCTGCAGAATAGGAAACTATTGTTTCCTCCAGGTATTTTCATTACTATTTTCTTCATCACTCAGAACAGAGAAGGAAAGGAAGGTACAGCTTCAGCAGGTGTTGTCAGGGGAAAGGATCCCAAAACAGTTCTGGTACGATGAGGGACARCACACTGCAACGGTGGGGAAGGCAGTGTGTAAAAGAGTAGGGGCAAGGAAGGGAAACTTTAAACTAGCTTCACTATGGAGAAAGACTAACATGGGGTTATTCCACACCATTAGGAAAGCTTTGACATTTGTCAGCTTGAAACAGATGTAATACTGGAAAATACACATAAACATGCACACATCCCAAGAGGAATATCTCTTTCAGGTACAGCTGTTGTATGTGAGGACAGTCAGCTTGTGATGCTGCTGACAGAGGGCTAGGAAGTGATCAGTAGGCCTGCTGGTCTCTGCTGCTCGTGCAGTGGGTCATGACTGCTGCTGCTGAGAGTAATGTGAGGTGGGAGCAATGGCTTCACCTCTGTAGGCTCTCCACCAGCAACATGCCCAACAGAGATGGAGACAGCCATATAATGCTTTTCACTAGCAAATAATGGACTGGGAGGTACAGTTTTCACAGCGGCAGGCTTCAAGAAGAGATGAGTGCTTGCTATACCAGGGGAATCCTTGCAGGGCTACTAATGCAAAGAGTGGCAGTTGCCTTTCCCCAGCAAGAACAGCATCAAGCACAAACAAACACGCCTGCAGTTTTGCATGCAGACAGATTAGACTGAACTGGTTGAAAATAAGATACACTCAGCTGGCCAAGAAGGCACTCTGCAGTATGAGATAGACTTCAGGAAAGCTCAGAACAGAAAGCTGAACACAAACAAATATGGAAAACCTAAGGTAGAAACAGGAAGTTCAGGACAAGGCTAAATGAAATTCCTGATTTGATATTGAATTGTTCTGCAATTATTTTCTGCAAAAAAAGTTCTAGAAATCAAAGCGATCTTCAAATTTCATTGTTTTTGATGAAATTACATTTTTCTAAACAAAGGCTTTTATTGATTACATTCCTGCTCACTCCAGCTGTTCCCTTTGTTAGCTGAAAGACACGCCAGCAAACCCCTTGCTAGCTCAATTCCCGCCCTTGAATGGGCGTGAGACATGGTCTGTTTGCTCTCTCTGCCATCTCCTCAACTTGAGCTACTCTCCTTCTCCTCCCTGCTAGACTTAGAATCATAGAATCAGTAAGGTTGGAAGGGACCTCTGGAGATCATYTAGTCCAACCTCCCTGCTCAAGCAGGGTCATCTACAGCATGGTAGACAGGGTTGCATCTAKGTGGGCCTTGAAGATCTCCAGAGAAGGAGACTCCACAACCATTTCTCCCAGCTTGGGATCATCGGTAAACTGGATGAGGAGGCACTCTGTTCCCTCATCCAGGTCGTTGATGAAAAAGTTGAACAGGATGGGACCCAGTACTGAGCCCTGGGGGATGCCTCTAGCCACAGGCCTCCAACTGGACTCCCACTGATGCCAGTGATGACAACCCTCTGAGCTCTGCCTTTCAGCCAGTTCTCAAGCCACATCACTGTCCACTCATCTAAGCCACACTTCCTGAGCTTGTCTAGGAGGATGTTATGGGAGACAGTGTCAAAAGCCTTGCTGAAGTCAAGGTACACAACGTCCACTGCTCTCCCTCATCTGCGCAGCCAGTGGTTTCATCCTAGAAGGCTRTCAGRTTGGTTAAGCAGGATTTCCCCTTGGTGAATCCTTGCTGRYTRCTMCTGATCACCTTCTTTTTCTGCACATGCTTGGAGATGACATCCAGAATGAGCTRTTCCATCACCYTTCTGGGGATGGAGGTGAGGCTGACTGRTCTATAGTTGCCTGGGTCCTCCTTCTTGCCCTTTTCTTTTTGAAGACTGGAGTGACATTGGCTTTCTTCCAGTCCTCAGGCACCTCTCCAGTTCTCCAGATGATGKAGAGTGGYCTGGCAACAACATTGGCCAGCTCCCTCAGTACCCGTGGGTGCCTCCCATCCAGGCCCACRGATTTGTGGATGTCTAGCCTGCCCAGAAGCTCTCTAATCCTATCCTCCTCAACCAAAGGAAAGTCTTCCTTTCTCCAGACTTTCTCCCTYACATCCAGGCTACAWGATTCCTGGGGKCTGCCCTTAGCAGTGAAGACTGAAGCAAGGAAGRCATTCAGTAATTCTGCCTTCTCTGTAGCCTTTGTCACCAGGGCGACTTGACAGTTCAAGGCTTACTAAGCTTAGAGCAAATCACTCAGCAGCCACAGCTCCTGGAAGGCAAAACAGCAAAGTATTTGGCACGTATCACAAGCCCTCCTTTCCTCACATATTCCCCACATTTGTGCTGCTGATTCTATGTAAAAACCTTGCTGTTCTAGACCTRACCGGCACTCCCTGAACTACAACATTTAACAGGCTTTCTTTATTTCTTCCCTTCCCCAACTGAAATAGCTCACACTGGGAAAAGACATATTTTCTTTGGGGAAGGAGGTGTCTGATTCCCAACAGCCGCTTCCATTAGGCCAGACTGTATTAGCCACTTAATTTAATGTACAAGAGCTCCACTTAGGCCTTATTAATCATAAGGCTGGCAGACCAGTAAGGTTCATGATGTAGATTCCTAGCTTCAGGGTCTGGATTTTTTACAAGTACCCTCAGAGGGTCCATTGGTGGTTAATAGCATCCCACCTAAGACAATGTCCTCTCTGTCTGTTTCCTTTCTCAGTTCTTCTGTAGCTGGTTAGTAACATCAGGGCTAAGTAAAATAATCACAGTTCTTTCTTACCTGAATACTAAACTACARTCATACTGCTTAAAATACTTAGTATTTCTTTAGTTCTTTTTTTGTATAGTATAGCCCTACAGAGCTGTGATTCAGTGGGAACCCTGTTCATATAAATCAGATCAGACCTACAAATGCTGTATGTGTATTCTAGAGAATTAGTCAGAATTTAAAGCTCATTAGCATATGTCAGAGCCATCAAAAGATCTGCACGACACATAAAACATTTAGAAATAATTTCCGCAATGTTTTTTCATCTCTCCTTATTCAGCTGTTTTCCAAGTTTAAAACTACAATTTAAACCAGTATGGCTTTCGGGTTTGTGAATGTTTGCCTTTGTGGTTGTGGGTTTTATTTATGAGGTGCTATTTGAGACAAAAGTCATCCCAGGCTCATACTTTACTAGTTCAGTAAATTTTCCATACTTTAATGATCAAGCTGCATACTTTACTTGTTACTTTTTAATATACTTCAGYGATCAAATTGTATAGTGTAATGATACGTTTTCCTAATGTGCCTGAATGAGTTGCATACCTCATTAATTTAGTTACATACTTTGCAGGCCAGAMTTGTAGCATGTTTGGATGAGGTGAATAATTTAACAACCAGCCTTCTCCCRGAACCTGCACAGAAGCCCGTGGATATGTGTGAGCCCAGGGTGGGATGAAATTGCAAAGGCATGGGGAATTTTGTTTTGAACTCAAAWGGAAAACATCAGATTTGAGATCATCTGGAAGATAAATCACTGTGAACCTGGTTCACAAYTGTTTTTGTCTTTCAAAAAATGTTCCTACATGGATTAATTTGGGATTTAAATGATGAATTTATCCCCTCTTCCCGTGACACAGCACAGAAAAGTGTTCAAGGAGAATGTGTTATACCAAAACAAGTAGTAAAAGCTCCACTCCTTTCATGGACCAAGTACCTCCTGAAAGATGTGTGCCTTATTTTCTGCTAAGTTRAAGTGGAAAGTACTCAGGCTCTTGAAGGACTGTTAAAGAGATTACGAGTTAAAATGTACACTCTTGCAAAGTCTGATCCTGGGAGTGCACAGCTTGTTGAAGTTGTTATGAAGGCTTAGCACCTACTTGGAAAATGAAGAGACATTACAGCAAAATCTTTCCTAACAAAAATAGTCACCTATTCTGAAGTTAACACATAAGCCTGCTAATGGGTCAGTATTACAGCACACAAATACATTCTTAAAATAATTATACAGATATTTTATATTCCATACAATTGGTCTTTGTGCTGGTATGACTTAGTTGAAATTTACTGGAATTATATCAGCCTAAAAGCAGGATAAAGGGTAAAGACACAGCATTTTCTAACCTATACCAAGCATTCCAATGTTCTACACTTGAGAACCATGTAATCTATTATATCTGTTAAGATCGTATTTTAATTTTAATAAGATGAAAATATAAATATTTTAAAATCCCCAACTATTTTCAAGTAACTATAATTAAATGTAGCYCTGCCACTAAGGACAAAGTAACAGTTGCACTACTATAAATATTAATGCTAAATTTACAGAGAATAAAATACATTTAAGCAACCTTATAAAATTTTGAACGAAACTACACTTTTAATAAACACTCTGGTAAATCTATGCCTATTGGTAGCTGACACGCACATATAAAATCTATAAAACATTCCAAAAGTTGTAACACATTACAAACATTTTGAAGCAGTTTATGGGTCCTCCTTCATTTGAAAACTATGGTCCCTCTCTTTCCYCTCATGAATCACTGAAGCCCTGCAGTTATTTAAAGCTGAACAGACTTTCTGACTTGGATTATTAACAGACTAAGATAAAGACCTCACTGGTTTTTCAGTTTCTGCTTTATGACACAAGATTTAATTACCATATAGTTCTATACGGATTTGTTTTGCACAACATTCTGTTATTGCCATGGTAATAAAGTGGTAGGCCTTTCATATCATAGAGCCATAGAAGCAGTTAGGTTGGAAGGGACCTCTGGAGATCATCTAGTCCAACCTCCCYKCTCAGCAGGGTCACACAGAGCATAGTAGACWGGGCTGCATCCAGGYGGGCCTTGAAGATCTCCAGAGRAGGAGACTCCACAACCTCTCTGGGCARCCTGGTCCAGKGCTCTGTCACTCTCACAGGGAAGAAATTCCCCCTCATGTTCAGGCAGAACTTCCTGTGCTTCAATTTCTGCCCATTGCCTCTTGTCCTGACACACAGGACAACTGAAAAGAGTTTGTCCYCATCCCCTTGACACCCTCCCTTCAGGTACTTATACACATTGATAAGATCCCCCCTCAGTCTTCTCCTCCCCAGGCTGAAGAGGCCTAGCTCTCGCAGCCGTTCCTCATGGGGCTCCAGCCCTCTGATCATCTTTGTAGCCCTATGGCTGGACTGTCTCCAGTAGTTCCAYGTCTCTCTTATGGTTTTCCATTTGATGATGATTATTATTTTTCTCATTTTATTTGTGCTTCAAGAACATATTTTGAAAGTGAAACACAGTTATTTCTTAGAACATGAGATGCAGGCTACTACTGAAGTTCTTTAGAACTGCTAYATAGAAATGCTAGAATGCAGCTTTCACATGCTCAGTCAAATTCAGAAATGACCTGCAAAGTAATGCCATTTGTATTCCTTTACACTCAGACCTACTTACACCCACTTGCCGCTGGGTACTGCAGCCTAAGATGGGTGAAACTAGAGGAAAGGGAAGGACTGTGAAATTAAAATAGGGGAGAGATTGCTTTTACTTGCACCTTTYGATATGCTCCTGCTATTTACAAGTRCACTGAGGATTTCTGCACTTATAAAAGGATGTGAGCATGAACTGAAGAATCTGCTCTTGCAATCTGCACCAAGTGAACAAGACAGAGTGAGATACTGCAGATATAAATCTCTACCATAGAGAAAAAGTTTGGGTGAGYGTGGTACAGTTAACTATTAAGTGAATTTTGGGCTCTCTAATTTGAGTTGTCGCAAGATGCATATTCTGTTGCAAGAGCAACAGAAGATTCCACCCATGACTGCAGTCAATATTTTCTCCATACTTAGGTCCCCTGTACTTATGTCTCCATGCTAACACCTCTTCCTGCTACATGTACCCAGCTATTACTGTTTGGCACCAAGAACCTGGTGGGCTTCCCACTCTATCCACCTCCTGCTCATACAACACCTAACAGTTTGGAGAACAAAATTCTTTGGGCATATTTGGGTATCTAATATCCTACATCATCCATTTGGGGCAATTTGGCTGCATCTGTGGTCATGCTTTCAGCTTGCCACACGTACAGACCTATATGCCTATATAAGTGCARAGCTTAACCTTGGGGAATAGTATATAAGGAGGTTAGGACTTCATGCAGTTCAAGAGAGATCAACARAAAGATACATGAATTTATATGTTTAGTAGCCAACACATTAGATCTTATCTTAAAAAAAAATGTTAAAGCTTTGTACCTATTCTTACCTCTGAGTGGAATTTGATGTTTTCCAGAAAAATCTTCCAGTTTACTGTCAAATCCTCATAAAGTTTAAGTTTCTTGAGAAGGTGTTTGAATTGTTCGTCTGATAATTTAAAGCAGAAATGGTCCAGTACCTGCCGAAATTCCAGTGTTTTAATTACCCCAGTATCTTCTTTATCAAATATTGAAAATGCCTGAGAAGCAAAAATTCACATTACTTAAGCAAAGCTAAATATTCCAAATAGGTTTCTTTTTTAGTACCCATTTAGCAGTTTACATGGAAATACTTGAGACCTGTATGCCTTTTACAAGCAGGTATTTTATACACAAAGAAACAAAGAACATTTACTGGAATCCTACTTGGTTAAAAATTTATCATTTTTAAAAAACAAAATGCATTTTTTAAATAAGGCAAAAATAGCCTGTACTTTTGTGCCAAGTGCATATATAAACATGCAAATAAACAATAACCTGCAGTAAGAGCAGAAAGGCATCATACCAAGCATCCAAATATTCCAGAACAGGCAATGGCTAAGACAAGAGAGGAAACAAACAAAAATATTTGAGGGCTGCCTTAAATAATTTTTATTTTAAATATTTTTAATTAAACTCATCTGAGCATATTTATTTGCCTTTCCTTACCCAAAGAATAATAACTCTCACTGCCTGGGCAAGTTTATTTTTCTCTGTCTATGCTACAAAGGACTTGATAGTCCTTCATTCTCATTAGACTAGTTTCAACTCATTCTAAAGGCTTGCTTGTTCTGGTCTTGTCTTCCCTTGCATAATGCACCCTGCCTATCCTTCGTGGGAGCTTTCCAAAAGTTTCCCAGGGGAGAACAGATTAGGTTTATCACAGTTGCAGCTGGAGAGTATTTCAGAATTAGGAATAACAACTGTTCAGGCAAGAGAGCAATTCAGTTGAGTGAAAAAAGCACTGAGATCTAGAAAAGCCGTGGTTCATATCCTCTCTCAATCCACCTGGTTGCTATCAATTTACTGTGTTTTCTTGCTTTATTCTGCTATTTACTTATAATATTGTACATATAAATCATTAATGTCATAAATGTAAACGAATATTGCACCACTCAAAACTTAAGGTTAAAGTTCTATTAGTCTTCTAGCAACGCAGCATATGGGTATAATATAATCTTTTTTTATATTTATAAATAATGGGTTTAAAGATGTATATTTTTATGTACATGAACCATGCTGAGTGGCAAAATAAATACTACAATATCAAAATAATATTGGAAAGGAATCCTTGGAATATGAAAGAGGATCCTTTAGCTTCTTAAGATATTTTGATCTTCACTTATATATTGAAGATCTTATGGAAAAAAAAAGCACTGGGCATACAGTATGCACTGTGCTGAAGTATGGTGAAAATGAGGGGGAAATGATTATACTGACAGAGAGGACCAATCRGAACTCTTTAACTATTTGGTATAAAACTTCAAAGGTTTGTAGAAATGTTCTTTGAATCTAGCTGGACTCCGTGAACTGTGCTTTTAGTCTTGCCTCTTTCTAACAAAGTATTTTGTTAAAAGCTTATGCTGCATAGTGTCCCTCATCACATATGTAGCAACAACTATTATTCAAAAAATGGCTCAGAAGCAAAGGGAGAACTTTATATACACCTCATATAAAGGAAGTGAGAAAAGTTCTGCTTTTCCATAACATGGTGGACAAACTGTGACTCCCCATGGAGAAACTGTGTTAGTCTCTAAAGTTATTTTAAACACCTACTGGCATTCTAAAAGATYAGATGGATATTTTGCTCATGCTAGAGGTCATCTTCAAATCATACACTCAGTAGACAAAACTGTGACCTTTCCCTTTCCAAGGCATCCAAGGACGAGAAGACAGATATTGTCCTCCAGAAAGCCTCATGTCCCCCATTAAAATTTAAAAAACACTAACCCATGCTATTGAATTTATCTATTTCTTATTTTAATAATGCAGAGCACAGTAAGGATTTTTTGCTTTACTGTGAAAAACGTAAGGTGACTATATTAATACTTCAGTATCCTGTTTAATAATCATCAGGCTATCTGGCCAAAAATGTCAAGATGACCCCAGTAAGTTTATAAACATTACAGGAGTCTCCAAACAGTATGAAAAGAGGTTTATTTAAAGAAACAGCATCTCCTGCGGTAACACATTTTTTTTTTTCACCACTGACACCATTAGTGACATCTTTGTTGGAAGTCTGTGTTATTTTTACCTACGTGATAAGAGTCCATAGATTGAGACTTCATAAATGCAGTCATTGATGAAAGGAAGGGTCTACGCCTGTTCTCCTCCCTGTCACTCCCCCTTCCCCTCCCTTGTGCTGACAGCAGCTCTCATGTGCCCATGCAAAACTGATTAGGATTTTGTCAAGTTGAAGCTCCCTGACCTGGATCACTGGGCAGGAGCACAAGTACTAGTATTGCACAAGGCAGGTGGGAGGACCACATTGTTGGGGAACGGGGGGTAGTGAGACCATTTTTGGAGGCAGAAACCTGCCTCTAAAGCCCTGGGCTTAAACTGGGTCTCTCACTGGCGGTGCAGCTGACATGGCTCTACAGTTCTTTGTGACAGGAATGTTTTCTTTAGAGTCTTTCTGATTATTCTTACCCACGCTTTAAAACAATCTTACTGTGGCATCAAAAACTATTTACTCCCAGAGGCTACCATGTTTCTGCAGACTCAGACATAACAGTCTACAACTACTTAATATACAGCATTTTTCATTCAGAGGTTTCAAAATTCTAGAGAAAAGTGGTTATTTTTATTGTCCTCATTTTACAAATAGGAAAACTAGGGAACATGCTGCTGACTGCTAAAGCACCTTATCTCTCTATGCTAGAATGAGAAGTGGACAAGAGCACATAGGTAGTTGCAGAGGCCCACCTGACCAGTGCTAACTTCTGCAGCCATGGTAATGCGTTCACATCTGATTGTACGTCTGTATCCTCAGTAGTTGCATGATCCTTCCATCTTACACTGATAAACCATAATGCCTGACTGCAGTAGCACATCATGTCTATGTGTAATAAATCTTAGCTTAAGAAACTCCAAAGAGCTATTTGGAAGAGATGTATTATTTACATGCCTTGCACACAATTCAGAGACAGCTGGAGGAGAATGTCATTTTTCCACAGGCCAAGGTTTTTGGTAGCATGCAGTTAGCAGCAGAAAAGTTTCTAAGCCTTTAGGCTAGTCCTCAGTCAGGCAGGAAAAAAAAAAGATTAAATAAAATGTGATGACCACATGAAACTTACCTTGTACAACAAATCATAAGATGATGCAACTATTTCTTTTATCTTAATTAGAGTCTTTTCTAAGCTGAGAGCTGCAAAGCTTGCAGGTGGTACAGCCTGCTTTTGTCTCTGTTGGTATTTAGATGCTCTGCCATCATCAATTGCTCTCAGGAAATCAAAATAAGAGAGCTTGCTGTCATGAATGCTGATTCCTAACCTAAAGGAAAAACACAGAAGGAGTATCAATGATTTTAAATAATTATCTCACTGTTGTCTGTACTGATTAATTATGATGATGCATTATTTGTACTTCAGCTGCACTTCAGGATATGCCTGTGCCATCAGTGTTTAGTCCTATCAGTGCCAGCCCAAGCTCTTTCTTAAGTCTCAGACATCACTCCTCTCAATTAATGCAACTACACTCTCAGACACAGATTTAGGGCAATCTACAGATGCCTAAGAGGAGAGTCTGGGCTCATCCAGTGCTTTAGCCTGAGCCAAAGTGCACAATGTTCCAGTCCATCAGCATTCATCTGATGTTTTTTAAGCACAGTACTGTGTTTTGAACTCAACTTACTGCTGAGCTTACCATCATGAGATGTGGACAGACAACATGTAGCCTCTCAACCCTGTCCTAGGATCTTCTCTTCCTGTCACACTGTAAATACAGTCTAACAGGCTCTGCTGAGGTGCAGATCTTCATTATACCAAGCACTGGTACCTGCCTTTACTTTCTATTTTGTAAAAGTACCTTTGGCTTGCAGATTGCAAAGGAGCTCTAAAGTGCTGCTCAAGCCTGCCAGTTTGTCATGATTATCACAATTTCTAGAGAAAGAAGCAGTACCACAAGTAATCTGGTAAACTGTTGCTCAACACAAGCTAGTATATCTACTACAGCTCTGTGGTACACTGCATGGGTCTACCAGCTCCTATCTCTACTCACTCAGTTTCTCTACCTACAGTAAGAAACCAAACTGGTTTCCATACAAGTTCCTCCTCATGTTTGTGACAGAAGAACATAACTTTCTTCTGAACCTGTATTTCACTTTGCATGGTAGGGCAGGCAATTTTAGAGGTTCTTGTCCCTGGTGTCAGTAGAAGCAGCTCAAAACTTTTAACCTAAACTGTGGGCAATAAAATGCCAAGTGATGGACAGGACTTAGCCTCACTGTCTCAGGCAGTGGCCCTCCCTCCTTTGGTATACCTGCTGAGCTGCAGAGAAGGGCTGGTACATTCGCCCCAGCAGCTGCTGTCTCTGGCTTGCAAAGCACTTTGCTAAGGAGGTCTGTTCTAACCATTTGTGAACAAGTTATACATAAGAGCCCAGCCCAAAGTTGCTCCAGACTGCTCTCACAACTTCTGAATTTCTGTCTGTCAGCTTAAGCATCTGCTGGATCACTGACACTGCAGAGTTTCACATTCTGTCACATCAGAAATTCAGAGRGTTATGTATCTGACTAGAGATAGCTCCAGGTAACAACAGTGAATATATTTTTGCATCAAATATCAGCATGGGGAAAGATGAGCTCTTGCATTTGATTTTGGAATCTTTTGTAGAGGACTTTGTAACAAAACTAAATTAATTTCTATACAAGAATGCTTTACCACAAAAAGATTGRAATTAAAGCAAGTTTAAAATATGCAGCAAAAATATGAAAATAAAGGTTATTTAGCATCAAAGATTAAGTYGGGATGAATATCCATTTTAACTATAAAATGAAAAAATTACTACTATCTTCCAATGTCCTGTGGCATGTTACCACTCAATGAAATGACAACTGGTACATTTACAACAAATAAAAGGAAAGCTTCGAACCTGTTTATGAGCCCGTAGAACTCATTACCACACAGGAGTACAATAGTAGGGACATGTTCTACRTTTGCTTACCCAGTAAGTATCCAGTGTAGTCAGTTTATGGAATTTCCTACCATTGAAAGACAGAGAKTCTACAGGCTACATTATACTTAGGTTTTTTTGATATAGACTTACCAACTGCAAAGGGGTTTTTAATAGACTTCATTAACTTTAAACGCAGTTATCAGAACTGTAGATTGTTTACATACAGGTAATAGGTAGAAAATTGCTGTGCTGCAGGGGAAAGGGTGGACTTTTTCATGCTTGCGCTAAGCTTTCGAATGAGAGTTACAGTCAAAGCAAGTCCTAGAGAGTCAAGCCTTGATAGCAAAGTTGGCCTCCCTACGTAATAAATTTCTTGTGTAAGACTGAATTGCTGTAATGTACTTTTATCATCTCTTTCACTGGGGACCAATGCTTCAGCTACCAATCACYGGAATATCCAGTTACAAAAATGTCTAATTAATGGCGAGAGCCAGTAAAACAAAGAGGACGCTTTATAAAACAGGCTGGAAAAGAAATTAACGACAGATCCAATATCTGCTAGTAAGAAAAAAATATTCAAGAGCCCTGATTTTGCATCTTGCAGCTGCACAGCACTCCCACATACCACCCATGTCAAGCTGGCTCCAATAGTGGAGACAGTGTGTGGAAAAGGAAATAATCAACACCATTTCAGCAGAAAAATAAATTGCCAAGTGGGCATTAAAATTTTAGTAATAAAACTAAATGCATATGCTAATCTACTCTGTATTATTTAGAAAAGACTATTTTGGATCAAGAAAGGAATAATCTGCACAAAATTACAATGAATAGAGGTGTTTATCATCAAGAGGTCTTTGAGAAAGAAACAAGCAGCAGATTCTTATTAGGGTTTCAATTCATAAAAAGTTGATCACCCAATTAAAGGTGAACTGTGAAAAGACTTTGTTAATTTTATTTCAAAAAAAGAGTCTGGTCTGGCAAGCTCTAGACCACAAAGCCCAGTGCTGCCAAGAATATGATCTCTGTGGGGCTGGGAAAATCCCTACTATCTAATGCTGGAGCAGGTCCTTTGTGTTCTTCAGCCTCTACATAAGAGAATTTTCTTCTTGGTCATATTAACACACAACATCAAATGCACAGCTTTGCATGGCAGCAGCATTTGAAAATTATTACTATTTTATAACCTGATATAATTCTGTTTCTATTTGGAACAGGACCTCTTTCACGCATTTGCTCTATTAAATCAAAATAAATGAAGAAAACAAACTAGCAAACATACATACACAGAACATTGTAAGAAGCCATTTCACTCTCATTATCTGCAGAACCAACARCCTAGAAAGATTTTTCACTCATATGCAGTTTTAAGCATATGGGTGCCTCCATTACTTTTAACAGAGCTTCTAACGTGTTTAATGTTGAGTACAAGCTTACAGCCTTTGCTAGATGTGACCAGAGAGAAACGTAAGAGATAATCGTACAAACCCATTTAGAAGACCATTGAACTGATCGTAGTCAAGGAAATAGTTGATTTCTTGCAGTATCTTGTGCAGGTCACATACTGTTATGTAGCCATCTCTATTTTTATCCATTTTTTGAAAGACCTGGTTGAAATCTTGGAGGTAATCCCTAAATTTACTCCTGAAAGAGAGCAATTTTTTTTAGCTCCTTTGTTAAATAAGATGAAAAGGATAAAAACAAATATACAAAATAGAGGTGGAAGAGCAGAGAAGATCTTAAGATCTTGAGCTTAYTTGTGTGTGGTAAGTTCATATAGTTTATCCAAAGACTGATAAAAAAATTATTGTAATGCCAAATTGTTTCCAAGAAAACTTCATGTTTTCTCTCTCCCTTCCCCCTACTCCCSGCTATTTAATTTGCACACAGAATTGTATAGGTAAAAACTCCCACTGTAAACAAATGACTCTTGGATGATTAACTGATTACTATGCCCATTCAGAACTGCAGACACAAAAGATAAAGAACTATCTTTTACAGTCTGTCCCGATCAGAGATACAAAACATACAGCTGTTAAAATGATAAAGCTTTGGTAAAATACTATCTACAAATTGAAGCTCCTGAAACTTTGATATAGTAAAAGGAACTATTTAACAAAAACAATTAGACCTGAGCAAAACTGAAGTAGTGCAGGGTCTGATCCATGCCCAAGGGAAGACATGCAGCACTCCTACTGGCTTATGTGGGCTTTGTAACAGTACCTTAAAACTTCCCAAGACATTACCGTTTCCTGCACACTASCAATTTCAGGCCTTAAAACATTGGCTCTTCTTCCCACTTATTTTCTCACATCTCAATGACATCAGCAACCATTTGATGAAACTTTGGAAACCCAAGCAATATCCCTCCCAGCCTYTTAACTCTTGAGTCAATACATGCCTCTTCACATATTGGCTCAAGAGRACCAGGCAGGCACAGACGTCTCTCATTACCGTACCAAAGTACTGTGCCAAAGTCACTTAAGATTGATGCAAGATCAAAATAGCTGTGAATTATGTCTTGATGGAGATTATCAAGCATAAATAAATYATCTACATATATTTATCACTTACAAGATGATACCCTTATGGAAGAAATAATAAGTTTTGATTTTGGTTAACAACTACAGCTGCACTCCATTTGCTTTGGGACTGCTCTTTCTGACAGCCCTAGGCTACAGTGTGTGGAGGATAAGTTCTTTAGAGAACCAGCATTTGTACTATAAAAGGCTTTCTACAAAGATAATGCAGTTCAAGATCATAACCCACATAATTAAGCATGATTCACTGCCTCAGTCTCTTGCCAAGCCTGTCTGTAGATCTAAGAACTTAGGCCAGTTCACTCTGCTCCCTGTTAAGCCACTGTCAATGGGCCAGTATCCAGTTCCTGTATTTGCTCCTTTGTATGAATACCRTGTAGTCAGTTTTTATAAGACCAGTAAAGGACATGCTAAACTTCATATGCTTCATATAGCAATTCTCAGTAAGGACCCTCAGAGCTCTACTGCCTCTCATGCATCTCCTCAGGGGCATCTGATCTCAGTTCTAGTTACTAGTGCTGTCTTTTTACTCACATCATGGCAGAATCCTTGGTTTTCCATTTATTTTCAAGAGGCTGTATGCTCAGTATTTTTCTTACAAGGGCAATATATTTTCCTTGCCAATTGTTTCTCCTAAGAGTCTGTCCTTCTGGAGTTTGTACTTCATATGAACACATAGTAATTTCCCCACAACTCTCAGAACCCTGGAAACACCATTGTTCATAAGAACAGCATCACTAACCTTACAAGATATGAATTATAATATGACTTTTGTGGGTTGTTAGCAATTTATTATATGATTCAGACCCATTTTATCTTCCACTGTCATTTGGATGAAATTGGGAATACTGGGCCTGTCTGCTTGATAAAGTTTAAATGGCAATGAACCATTTTTCAAAGATGTGTTTGTATGTTCAGAAAAAGTTTGTGTCTTTTCTGAGCTTCACAGCCTACTTGAAATGTCTTTCAACAGTTTCAACACWGCTCACCATTGAACTGAGGATATCTGGATTGGATGGAATATACTGAGATCATCCCTTACAAATCCTTTCAAGTCCTAGCTGCTGAACAGTGGACCGTTGCTAGACAACATTTCTGGGGTGCCATACCCAAACAAATAAAGAGTTAGCATATGCTCTGACATGTTCTGACATTAAATTCTATAAAAATACAATTTCAGGTGAATGCCTAAGTTGCATACCTACAACAAGTTCAGATGTATCCACATATGCTCTTTTCTTTCACATTTTTGAGACTTATGAGTCCCTTTTGAGCCGTATGAATCCCCTATACTTTGTGAAGTATGTCACGTTGTAATACACTGACACTACTACGTTGTGACTTCTAAAGTGTATGGCACTAAACATAGAAAACTAATCTGAATTTGTGATAYGGGCTTGGTATGCAATGCCCTGTCTACCCCATAGGTGGTAATCTGCATTGTGTCATCTTCTGTGTAGCCTCTGCAAATCCAGCCCACTTTCTTCCAAAAGCAAATAATTTTTTAAATTAAATTTCCACATATTATGTCATTCTCTGTGTTGTTTTCAAGAACAGACTCATTAAAGGCTCTAGAAAGTATATCTTGGATCAATAATTATTTCTCCAGTTTAAACTTCATTGTCACACTGAATGGTTTTAGCCGAAAAAAACAACACCAAAAAGTCACAGCATTTTTATACTCTGAGAGTTAATCTTTCTTTCACCGTGGCTACGAAGTGGTTTGTGTCATTTCTGACCATAACAGATTGATAAATATGTAGCATTTCTTGTAATCATATAGCAGATCCAGGGTCCCACACTCCCAGTCTGTGCCTAAAATCACAGTGTTCACAAGTGCYTTAAAACCACAGGCTAGATTTCCGCTGTTTATTTTTTCAATAATACTGCCTGTAAGCCATCTTTTGACAACTTTGTCTGTCTTCTAGTGTCAAGACATATAAGGTCAGGTGTTGTCTTTATTAATGCCTTAAATTTGGAAACTTTTCCCAAATTGCCAGACCTGTATGTGCATTTCATGTAGCAACTCAAAAGCTAATTGCACAGATTGCCAGGCTTGACATGAACTTTCCTGTAACTTTCACTAGGCTAACAGGTCTCTGGATACCTTATCTTTGTGGACAGCATATTTGTAATGGTCCTTTGGGGTCTTGTTTTCAGTTAATCATTTATGTTATTTCTCTGTCCTTACATTTGTATTTCTGTCTAATCCTCCTTCTTCGACCCTCCTGGGTGCTTTTTCACAGTTCTCTACTGGACACCTTCAGTGTCTATTTTAGCAGTTGCTTCAAGYGAATGGCCTTTCTTATGCTTCCATGTGAAATCTCAAGAATTAATTCTTAGTCAAAAAAGAGTCTGTGAAAGCAGCATTTCCTGTATGCTGGACTGAAAGTGCATAGTGTTGAACTCTTCACATGCAAGGAATTCTGCTTGGATCCAGTAGAAGGATATAAATTTGTACAAAAGTTTATATGTATTTGTACAACCATATGCAGTCCTTTTCCAGGAGATGTCCTTTATAGGAAAGTGCCTATCCTGACACATATATTTAGCCTCACTGGTTCTAAGGACAATCTCAGTAAGTTGTCATTTTTCCTTACTGCTGCTAACTGGCTCTTCCATTTTTAAACTTCTCCCCATTCTTCCTGTGTGATCTAGCTCCTTTATAAGCTTCTGTTTCATAACCAGAGGAATTGTAGTAGCACAGATTGTTGGGAGAATACAATTTTATATTCTTTGTCTACTTTATCTCTGACATTAAAGACTTCTGGGGACTGATCTCCCTCGTTAATGGTTCCTCCACCAGATTCACTGCTTTAATCAAGCCCAGGGACAGACATATTTTTAGATCCAATATTAGCTTTTTGTGCCCAGAAACCTAAACTTAAACTACTGTTTTTATCTTTTCTTTTCAATTTAAGTTAATACAGTYATTCAGTAGGAATTTGATTCTCAGTACACACCCTCAGTTTCAACACTTTTTCTTTATATGCAGAGATTCCTGATTCAATTTTTTTTACAGTGTTTTTCAAAGTAACATTGGCTAAGCAGCAGTTCAGAATTTAAAGGTGTTTATCCATAGTCTGCAGTTCCCTGTTGCAGCTTTTGCAGAGAATCCCTGTGTGGTGTTTCAAGGCACGTTCAATTTGTACATGATCAGTTGGGGGTATGTTAGGTATTCTGTTTTGTTTCTGCTTTTTCAGTTGCAAGGTCTTGCAAAATAACTATATTTTGTTACAGTGGCTGCAGTATCTCCAAATTCCTAGACATAATTTAAATCTGTGAATTTTCCTATTTCTCAATTTTGCAACTTCCTGTAGAAAGCTCTGAAGAGTCTCTTTAAAAAGCTTTTCATTTTGCTTTTCCAATAGCCAGCATCTCCTGTTCTCCTCCTGATACTTTCATACTGTCCCTTATGACTGGCCTAGCTTGCTTAATTTACCGAACTCTAAATCCTAGCTTCCTGGCACCTTTGGTCTGATCTCTGATTCCAATCACTGTCTGATCCCTTATGACAGACTCTCTCAAAATGTCATGCTACTTAACTGATTCATTATTTTGAGATCAGCTAAAAATTCTTCAAAGAATTCCTCCTTTCGCATTCTCATATAAAATCTATATCTTTCAAGAATTTAGCTTTCCTTGAGAGTGCAATGTTCCTTCAACTTGCTTTCTATAGCTGTATGGTTTGCCCTCTCACCCTGGCTTGGTTTCACACCATTAAAAACACTGATAGCTCCTACGCCTGTAATATTCCAGAAAATAGCTGTGAGCTTCCTTCTGATTAATCTATACTGTATAGAAGTTTCAAAACACCATGTGATTCTTTTCAAGGAGTCTGCAATATTGCCAGTGTGTTTTAGAGTTTCTAAAAGCCCCTAAAGAGCTATCATCTTTTCTCTCACTTTCAAATCTCTTTCTTCTAGTTAATTCCTTCCTCTTTTTCACATAATACTCCTGTTACTATGTGGTATTTGGGTCTCACTCAAAGCAAGACTTGTATTGGAAAGAATACAGATGAATGCTGCAGAGAATGCGTATCAGAGTGGGGCCAATGGCTCAGGCTGGCTTAACTGCCTTGAATCTCCATGTATCTAACTACCGTTTAACCAGCTAAGGCTACCTCGTCCTTCTCCTAGATATGAAACCATACAGAACCAATATCTGCTGATTACATGTCTGGGATTCAACTTTTATTCAGAGGCCTACAAATTTCCCAGCAGAGGTGAGAATGATGGAGGAGGCTGGGTGCTGGGCCTCAGTACACCAAAAGACCAAGACTGTCACACCTAGCAAGCAAGTTGCAGCAGCCTAAAAGTCAAAAACCACTGATACTGGCACTTTGTAAATTCGCTGAGACATCAATCCCCTCCAGCCCCAGAAGAAAAAATACCACTGCTCCTTCAACACTRTAAGGGTGTGCTTTAAAGGCTATGGTCCACATTGTATCCTTGCTACAGAAAAATTCTAGAAGCCTTTATGATTGTATGTTACTTCAGCAATATTCTGTTAAATGATAGCTCTTCCTTGCTATTATCTTCCACTCAAAATTTGCCAATGAGAGGATCAAGCAAAATCAAAACAGTTTTTGAGATTTATATTTTTAGAAAATTGAAGCATGCAACATTTTTTTGGACTGAGTAAAGGTTTCCAAGCAGTAATTATTACACTTGCAGCAGTAAATATGTGCATGGAGCACATGACATTTTAAACCATAGATCAAACTACATTGCCAAAAAGTATTTTCTTGCAAATGTTTTATATTTCTCCTGAAGAACTGGAGAGCCACTGTTCAATGTCTGTTTCTAATTTGGGTTATTCGTTCCTGTGAGTTACAACAAAAAAAATTTTTTTTTAAGGCTCAGTAGTATGTTTTGAATTTTAAGATGTCTAAAGCCTTTGTCTGCTTCACAGTGTATAATCACAAAGCACCAAAATTGCTCCAAAGGGTTAGGATGAGGTTCCCACCCCTTGCAGAAAGCCAGGAGAAAGGACATAGGATGCAGAGTGAAATTGTACAGCACGGCACTGTTGAAGAAGGCTGGAAACTAATTGCTTCTCAAAGAAGAAGAAAGGCCCCAAATCCTCCTGCAGACTTGGAGATACAGTTGAAGAACAGGTTTAGTACATTCCAGGATGAGGAGGACCCAGACCTGATCTCAAGGGAAGCAACTGGGCTGCCTGAGCCTGTGCCTTGCGTGATAAGGCGGAAGAGGGCAACAAGTGGTTATAGTGGGTGACTCCATGCTGCAGGAGATGGAGGCGCCTATCTGCTGACCTGACCCCTCCTCTAGAGAGGTTTGCTGCCTTCCAGGGGCAAGGATACGAGATGTGTCTGAAAGGCTACCAAGGCTTGTCCGCTCATCAGACTACTACCCTCTGCTGCTCTTTCAGGTGGATGCKAATGATACAGAGAGCAAACTGGAAAAAATCAAAGACYTCAAGGCCTTAGGCACGGTGGTCAAGGGTCTGGGAGCCCAGGTGGTCTTCCCATCGGTCCTGCCGATTAGGGGGAGGCATGGGAGGAGGAGTAGGAAAATTTTCCAAATTAACAGCGGGCTATGCCGCTGGTGTTGGCAACAGGGTTTTGGATTCTATGACCATGCAACATGGTTTGAAAATCAACAACTTACGGGGAGAAATGGGACTCACCTCACCAAGCRGGGTACATTTGTCTTTGTCAACAGGTTGGCCAGCCTGGTAAAGAGGGCTTTAAACTAGGTAGGAGGGAGGAAGAGGAGTGTCATAGAGAGGGTAGTCAATAAAACACAACTTGGGTTGGGGGGGCTCCAATGGGTGCATTCAGCAGGGGATGTGCATGTGGGACATGGCTATGGGGGACCCCCTTATACCCTTCCTGGGAAACCTGCATGCATGACTACCTCTCTRAAATGTCTGTACATCAATGCACGCAGCAAGGGGAACAAACAGGAGGAGCTGGAGATCTGTGTGCGCAGGGCCATGATCTCATTGCAATTACAGAGACATGATGGGATAGCTCACATGACTGGAACRCTGTCATGGATGGGTATGTGGTTTTTAGGAAAGACAGGCCAAGGAGGTGAGATGGTGGAGCTGCTCTTTATGTGAGAGAACAACTGGAAAGCATTGAGCTCTGCCTAGGCGGGGAGAAGGAGGCAGTCGAGAGCTTATGGCTGAAGATCAAAGGGCAGGCCAACATGGCTGACACTGTTGTGGGTGCCTGCTACAGGCCACCTGACCAGGAAGAGGAAGTTGATGAGGCCTTCTATAGACAGCTGGAAGTGGCCTCATGATCATAGGCCCTGGTTCTCATGGGAGACTTCAACCACCCTGA
Organism: Rhea americana; assembly: GCF_003343005.1. Classification (NCBI taxonomy): domain Eukaryota; kingdom Metazoa; phylum Chordata; class Aves; order Rheiformes; family Rheidae; genus Rhea; species Rhea americana. The sequence continues at coordinate 1,819,574 of NW_028187100.1, forward strand.
CATCTGCTGGAAGGACGACACAGCAATGCACAAACAGTCCAAGAGGCTCCTGCAATGCACTGATGATAACTTCTTGTCACAAATGGTGGAGGAGCCTACGAGGAAAGGTGTCCTGCTGGACACCTAACCTTGTCCTAACCAACAGGGAGGGACTGGTGAGAGATGTAAAGATTGGGGGCAGCCTTGGCTGCAGTGACCACAAGATGGTGGAGTTCAGGATCCTGCAGGAAAGAAGTAAGGCAACAAGCAGGAKTGCAACCCTGGACTTCAGGGGAGCGGACTTCGGGCTCTTCAGAGACCTGTTTGGAGGAATCTCATGGGTTAAGGCCCTACAGGGAACAGGGGTCCAGGAGAGCTGGCTAGTATTCAASCATCACTTCCTCCAAGCTCAAGGACAGTACATCCCTGTGAGTTAGAAGTCCAGCAAAGGGGGCAGGAAACCTGCATGGGTGAGCAAGGAGCTCTTGGCCAAATTCAGACAGAAGAAGAAAGTACACAGAATGTGGAAGAGGGGACAAGCTATTTGGGAGAATTATAGGAATGCAGTCAGAGTATGTAGAGACGCGACAAGGAAGGCTAAGGCCCACTTGGAATTGAGTCTGGCAAGRGATGTTAAGGATAACATGAAGGGCTTCTTCAAATACATCAATAGCAAGAGGAGGRCTARGGAAAATGTGGGCCCACTACTGAATGGGGCAGGGGCCCTGGTGACAAGGGATACAGAGAAGGCAGAATTACTGAATGCCTTCTTTGCTTCAGTCTTCACTGCTAAGGGCAGCTCCCATGAATCCCAGARCCTGGATGTRAGGGAGAAAGTCTGGAGAAGGGAAGACTTTCCTTTGGTTGAGGAGGATAGGATTAGAGAGGTTCTGGGCAAGCTTGACATCCACAAATCCATGCGACCTGATGGGATGCACCCACGGGTACTGAGGGAGCTGGCCAATGTTGTTGCCAGACCACTCTCCATCATCTTTGAAAAGTCATGGAGAACTGGAGAGGTGCCTGAGGACTGGAAGAAAGCCAATGCCACTCTAGTCTTCAAAAAGAAAAGGGCAAGRAGGAGGACCCAGGCAACTATAGGCCGGTCAGCCTCACCTCCATCCCCCAGAAAGGTGATGGAACAGCTCATCCTGGATGTCATCTCCAGACACATGGAGGAAAAGAAGGTGATCAGGAGTAGCCAGCAAGGATTCACCAAGGGGAAATCCTGCTTAACCAATCTGATAGCCTTCTAGGATGAAACCACTGGCTGTGTAAATGAGGGGAAAGCAGTGGACGTTGTGTACCTTGACTTCTGCAAGGCTTTTGACACTGTCTCCCATAACACTCTCATAGGCAAGCTCAGGAAGTGTGGSTTAGATGAGTGGACAGYGATGTGGCTTGAGAACTAGCTGAAAGGCAGAGCTCAGGGGGTTGTCATCAGTGGYGTGGAGGCCTGTGGCTAGTGGCATTCCCCACTGGGTCCAGTCTTGTTCAAGTTATTCATCAACGACCTGGATGAGGGGACAGAGTGCCTCCTCATCCAGTTTGCCGATGATCCCAAGCTGGGAGGAGTGGCTGATATACCTGAGRCCTGTGCTGCCATTCAGAGAGACCTGGACAAGCTGGAGAGCTGGGCAGAGAGGATCCTCATGAGGTTCAACAAGGGCAAGTGCAGAGTCCAGCACCTCAAGAGGAATAACTCCATGCACCAGTACAGGCTGGGGGCTGACCTTCTGGAAAGCAGTTCTGCAGAGAAGGACCTGGGAGTGATGGTGGATGACAAGTGGACTATGAGCCAGCAATGTGCCCTTGTGGCCAGAAAGGCCAATGGTCTCCTGGGGTGCATTAGGAAGAGTGTTGCCAGCAGGTGGAGGGAGGTGATCCTGCCCCTCTACTCAGCCCTGGGGAGGCCACATCTCGAGTAGTGTGTCCAGTTCTGGGCTCCCCAGTACAAGAGAGACATGGAGCTACTGGAGAGAGTCCAGCCATAGGGCTACAAAGATGATCAGAAGGCTGGAGCATCTGCCCTATGAGGAATGGCTGCGAGAGCTGCGCCTCTTCAGCCTGGGGAAGAGAARACTGAGGGGGGGATCTTATCAATGTGAATAAGTATGTGATTGGAGGGTGTCAGGGGGACGGGGACAAACTTTTTTCAGTTGTCCCATGCGACAGAGCAAGAGGCAATGGGCAAAAAATTGAAGCACAGGAAGTTCTGCCTGAAGGTGAGGGGGAATTTCTTCCCTGTGAGAGTGACAGAGCCCTGGACCAGGTTGCCCAGAGAGGTTGTGGAGTCTCCTTCTYTGGAGATCTTCAAGGCCCACCTGGATGCAACCCTGTCTRACAWSCTSTAGGTGACCCWGCTTGAGCAGGGAGGTTGGACTAGATGATCTCCAGAGGYCCCTTCCAACCTTACTGATTCTATGGTCCTATGATTCTATGATACAGCCTCTGTATAAATGGTAAAGGGAGAGCTTGAGCATGATCTCACAAGGGGATGTGGGTGCTGCTCCTAGTGGTACCTAGTGGGTCCTAGAAATTCATTCCTGGGGAACTGCCTCCCTCAGGCAGAATTTGACAGGTGAAAGCAATCAATTTCCCAACTCATAGAGAATGAATTGGGGCCTGAGAGCTATGGGGATGATCAAGATTGTGTTTTGTAGCCACTACATCCGCTCTCCTGCCCAAGAACAGATCTCCTCACACTGACTTTTTATGGTAAAAGGGCATGGTGCCCACTTCTGCTTCCTGTGTCTCATGCTGTCTTATCTCTTTCTGGAGTGGAAGGCTGACAGTCCACTGGATCATGGCCTTCACAGTCACCCCGCAGATAGATTTCATTCTTCAAATGACTCTGGCTTAAGAGTCACTTACATCTTTCCAAGGCCCTGTGTGAAATTTGAGGAGTTCCTCCTCAAAGCAACTCTTTTTGCACTTACAGCTTTCCAGGAGAGAAAGTCACACAGGACCTGCTACCACAGCACCACTCCCACTGGCCAGGAAGTGGGTAAGAAAGGGTGGGAAACAGAAGGGAACATTCAGTGGAATTGAAAGGTGGGAATAATCAATAACAAGACATAATTTTGCAGACCACAAGCAATAAAGCTATGGGACTTATTCCCAGAAGACAGCACTGACTCCAAAAATTTGAAAGATTATGAACAAAACTGAATATCTTTTCATATATATAAAACAGAAAAATCCAGAATAGTAACAATTAATAAAAACTTCCTTTGTGAAMGGGATATGAAAATCTTATCTGCAGGCAAAAACTAATCTTTGTCGTAGTCCAGGATGAGAAAGCCCTAGTTTAGGGGGCGGAATTTTCCACATCCGTCTCTCAGAAGGCTGTTCCACATCAGTCAGAAACATCTGGCTTTGCTTACTACCAGATAACTGAACTACATGGTCTCTGATCCAGTCTGCCAATTTCTGTTTTCCTCCTAATGATGATTAAGCCATCACTGTACACTGTAGGTATTTATTTTTATATGCATGTGTATATAGTTGTTGTCATGGTAGGTTTTCAAAACCAAATAGTTCTAATTTTTTTTTACCTTGTGTGTCTTCCTCATTGATTAAATTACTCTCCACTGCCTCAAGATGAATATCTGCATATTTGGGCCACGCTGTATAATTTCTGCTTGCAGTACAGCCTTTTCACTATTTGCAGTATGAGTTATTAGTTACAGTATTGGAGGTAGGGCCAGACTGCGCTTGGGCTTGCACTAACGGGTAAGAAATAGATAGTTCCTGAGCAAAAAAGCTCTTCATCCAAGTGTAAGATTAGAGACAACTGGCTGGTACAACAAATGGAGTGGAAGAGCCCAGCACAAGATAGTTAGGGCYCAAACTTCACATCAGACAGTTGCAAATACTGTAGTAATCAACACCTAYCGCAAACTGGCTGCCTAACCTTCTCTGCTGTATATTATACAGTTTTTTCACAGATTAGTTGATACCTGTGTGTGTCACAAGGGCAGTTTACACCACAGAGAGCTGCAGTGCAGATGGGAGAGCTGTGATGCTGGACAGAAAGGAGAGTTTTGCCTTTGACTCCTTCATACTATTTGGGACATTGAAAAATAGCATTTAAAAAGTCAGGATAAAAAGCCGAAAGTCTTAGTTTAGAGGCTTCTCTCTCTCTCTTTTTTTTTTCTTTTTTTTTGTCTAATGTTTTCTGAAAGTGACTCTTTACCTGCAAGAGATGGTTTCTTGTCTTTGTTTATGAGTGTAACACCTTTACCAACAATGTCATGGGGAATTATCATTATTATTATTAWTAATAATGCATTAATTCCTACAACTTCTACATACTTTCCAAGCACAAAAGAAAGCAACTCTGTGCTCTTGGGATATATATTTGTRTATTGCCTTGCTCCTGTGGGTTTATACTTATTGAAAAAAAAGAAGTTCTAGAAAGGAGGGAAAGCATGAGCATAAAACATGATAAGCACTCAGGTGATATCTTGTCACAACCTGGAATATAAAGTTTTCATAGCACTGTACTGCRGCAGTGGATTCTCCTGCTGCCTCATTCCGCCGGCAGGTTTGGGAATCCTATTAACAGCAGTAGGCTAATTACCACTGACTCACTAGGGCAAGCATGGATCATTAGACTTCCCTCTGAGTAGGGTATTATTTTGTCATTTGTTTGTCAAATGCTCTTCTCAGGAGCGATGACCTATTAACTCTGTGAGTGTTGATTTTGTTTGAGGCAGTGGCTCCGCTTGCTTGGAGACAAGAGGTTTATTTTTCCCATATAGAGCAAAGGTCCATCCTTGTTGTGGCTGTTTTTTTGCTGCTTCTGCTGCGGTATTCACTCACATTTCAAGTTGCTGTTAGAGGGCTGTGAAACCAGCTGTGATTGCTACTTTGCTCTCTTCCAAGAACCAGGATAGAATATGGGACCAAACTGTCCTATATGTCTAGCCATTGCAGCTGCAATAAAAGCTCTTGATGATCACATGCACGTAGCTCTAAGCCTACACTGCCAGGAGCAGCCTAAGAAGGAGAGAACTGCAGTGTGACCAAACTGTACATGCTTAGTCTGAGCTGACAGCAATGTCAGGACTGGAACCACAGCCTGTATCTATCATAATAAACAGGGAATGTTCTGGCCACAGAGGCTAGCTGGCACATCTCTGCTGGTGAACCTTTTCAGCCACTGAAAAAGAGCAGCTGCCTGCAAACTGCTTATTAGGTATGGTCCTTGAAGCATTCTTGCTCTTGAACTATGCTGGGAGTGATCAGGGAAAATACTAATTGACATGGCCAACAAAGATTGCTCTGGCAGTTTAACTGCATTGATGATCACATTCCAGCATCTGGGAATGTTTGTGGACACTCTGATTTATCAATATAGACGCTTCTCTGCAGTCTATAAAATGAGTAATATACAACCATGGAGAATATTTTAAAAATTGTTTCATAATTCTTGCTGAGCTAGGCTTATCTCCAGAAAAATTGTGGGAATAACACTATGTATAAACCTTTTCCAGCACTTTCTAAGACTCCTTTTCAGAGACTTTTTTTGTAAAATAACACTTGCATTGTACATACTGTCATCTTAACAAACTAAACACAAACACAGAAAGTTRTATGCTAAGCTCATAAATAACTTACTTGATCTGCTCTTTCATTTCATTTACATGCAGAGCTTTAGTTTGCTGTTTCTGCTGCTCCTCCAGCTTTGAATGCTTCTTTTGCTTATTATTATAATGTACTTTTAAGTGTACATAGTTGTCTTCTGTGATATGTCTGCTGAGCTCTGTGTCAGTGGGTGCAAACTCTATCCCCAGTTTCTGTAAAAATTCTTGGTGAGTAAGATATCTTTTTGCATCTGTATCATACCTTGAAAAAGAAATGCTCCTTTTAAATATTCATGTATTCCTCATAGAAAGGCATTACAGATATCCTTAAGTGACTTAGCAGCTTAAATCTCACTGACTTCCCTTCCTTGTAGAGATGCCATACCACACAGAGAATGAGTGAGTGACTTCATAGGAGACTCAAAAGATAGGACTTATGCTTCATAATCACACAGTCATTTCTGGAAATTTTACCCTGAGGACCAAATTGTCATGAGCATTCTCCAGCTCTCAGTACAGCTGCTTTGCAGTGTCTGACTTGAGACAAAGAGCGTCTGACTTCTAAAACTTCACCCCAAATGTCTCAAACAGGTCACACAAATCTGAGATGCTCAGAACTGTAACAACCCTTCAGCAACCTGTGCATAACTTCATAAACATTTTTCATATTTTCTTAGGTATGAACATTTCCATAGGTTTGTCCTTTGCCGTCCCTCCCACTGCTAGTGCTCTGATGCATGGTAATGCCTAATTTACCCTCAGCTTCACTCTAATTCCTTTATTCAACTTACAGACGTATCAGGCACGTAAGAGATTTTATCTATTCTATAAAAGCAGTGGCTTATGGGAGTGAAATTGTGCAGCAGATGACTGCAGGAAAAGAATACTCTTCAGTGTGCCATGGCATCCATAAGGAAAAGGAATGGAAAGTAAAATCTAATGGAGCAGAAAATAATTCAGAGATGAATCAGTGCTAGGAAAAAAATATATAGTTAATGCAGTTTGAAACGAAGATGCAATACATTTGGGTTCCATAYGCTGGGGAGAGTGATTATATTTTTTTAAAAAACCTGTAATGAAGGTAGGTTTTTATATAATGTCACATATAGCTGACATCAATGCCATTTTAAAGACTGTTTATAGCACAGCTCCTCTTAGCTAAGAGCAGACAAGTGTTTTCCCCCCACTTCACGACAAATTACTTGTCTATAAAAACATTTCATGATATTACTTGCCATCTTTACACAGCATGAAATTACCTTACTCTCTTTTGTTATGTATTTGGTATGTAGCATTTTTCTTTTGACTGAATCACTTTTATTTAGGTTGAAAATATTGCAGGCAAATTTAGTAGTCTGAAAAGGAGAGGCTGGTAGCACTGACTTCAGACAGTTGTATAATATAGGCATTCTATGAAGCTCCTTGATGGAAGTTCTGTGTGCAGTTCCCAGTTGACCTGAGACACTTGGAGCTGACTTTCACTCAGAATAAACTGACATAGGCATTTCCATGTAGAAACAAAATTGGTGAAAATCAAGTTAATTTAACTTGTGACACCCAGATGCCATCCAAGATGAACACAGGCATATTAAATTAAAGGGAGCAGTAATACTGAAGTCATAATGTCTTTGAATTCATTGGAAACTGACGGATCTAACTGTATTCTTGATTTTAGTATGATACAGTGTAGCCTCCTATAACACATCGTCATGATCTAGGGTCACATTCATAACAAAAGAAAAGTTTTTTTGTGCATTGTAATCTATTGTAACTCACTGCACTGCCAAAGGCTCTGTAATCCTATAAAAGATACATTATTGTAAGAGCTAATCATTTAGAGTTGTCATACCTTGCCCAAAGCTTCTTAAATTCTTCTGGGGTGACTGGAATGCCAAATCTGAACAAGACCTTTTTCAAATCCTCTGGCTGTATAATGCCATTTCCTTCACTGTCATATTCCTGAAAACTCTGGAATGTAAAAGAAATCATCACTAACAAGAATGAACAAGTTTGACAAAACATTTGATATCTCTAAAAGCTTAATGAATAATGTGAATAGAGAAACAAATGGAAAATCATGTAAGTCTGAATTTCATTTTTTAAAATGTTTTCTCAGTTGATTTTTAGTGTTTCTCAGTTTCTGCTATGGTTGTGCAACTCTCAAGAACATATCCTGGTGGACTGACTGTGGAAAGTCTCTTATTGAYGGTGAATACAGGGATATAAACATTAAAATTGTCTATCTATCTRTGGGTATGCCCACTGCAGAAGCATGCCAGTGGAAGATGAAAACTGGAAAATACCAGACCTGCAGATTTTCTCCCCAAGTTGTTACATACTTAATATGTATCAGATTTTGCTTTTTTTTTTTTTTTTACCATTCATCTTACAATCTCAGCCAACAAGTACTATTATCTCACTTACACAAACATTCAGTGAAAAATTTAGATTCATTTTTTCCTTCTATTACTCTTCTCCAAGCATTGCAATTATTCAACAGTTAAAAAAATCAGAATTAATTTTTATGAATTGTTTTATGAGAATCCCTTTGGACGGTCACCCTAATCAAGGCTTCACTGTGCTGGGCAACACTAGGTGTGAGCATGGAAATAGGTGTGTGTGTTTGTGTACAGCACCTAGTCAAACAGGCCTCAGAGGAGACTAATTGCTACTCTTACAATGGAACCGTTAAATAAAACCAACAACAGTAAAATATGAAGAAAGTTTTAGAAACAACTATAATAGCAGCTACTATATAATTAACACAACAAAAATTGAACATTATTCAAACTTGATTTTTTTTTACTCRCATAGTAAGTTTTTATCATTAATGAGCTATTTTGCAAGGGTTTTTTTGAATATTTATAGTATCTGAAGATCAACATTGCATAATGTTCTGAAATATATTAGTGCAGTTTATTTATTTAAAGAAAACATTCTTCTTACCCTTGCTAGGTCATGCCATCTGGTTCTTGCTTTGATAGCAAGGTAGTAATGAGCCTGATCACAAGCTAGCTCTGCATCCGTTATCGTCTGTTTTTTTCTCAGAAAAGAAAAAAAGAATAACAACTAGCTATGCTGTATGTAAGTGGAATCTTTAATCTCTACAAGTTTTCTTGCCTTTTGTTGTTCTTCATGGTAGTGGTGATTTCACTTCCTAGTTTTTAAGATACACATTAAAGTCTGTTACTTCACATCTGTGTAAACTTAATTCTTTAAATACTGCCTTATTTCCCTAGCTGCAGGTTAGCAAAGATGCTTTATATTTTGTAATTCCCTATTTATTTTCAAATCAATGTTGTTTCATTCTCCCTCAAACTCAAGAGCCAGCATGGATCATTTATATACACAGAAGGAAATGTTAATTAGTTCAGAAACAATTATATCCTGGAGTGACTCCAGGAAGATTATCCTTGATTTACTTCAATAACTTAGATGAAAACTATCTTTCAGTAATAACAAGACATAGCTGTTAAATTTAGGGAGTAAGACCCCGATTTGCAAACTAACCCAGTCACTGCTTAGCATTACAAGCACTGAACTTCTGAGGGCCTGGTGCTTCTGGGAGAGTCCAAGTATGTAGGGATTAACAAGTGCTTTGGAATAGGATCCAGCAAAGCTACTGAACTATGCAGAAAGGTGACTAAATCAATGTGCTACACAAGAACTCACCAAACTAGGAACTGAGGGGAAGGGACGTCCTATCTCACCCTTCTTTGAAATAGCGCACCTTCCTCTGCATTAGAAGAGGAGCCCTTCTTTTGGAGCCGACAGCTCTTTAACTTTCCTAAGCACTTTCAGATAGAAAATTGAAGAGAGGCAGCTCACTTCTCTCAACACAAAGCTGCCCATCTCATACTACTTCCTAACATTAGTTTCTCCTCTGGCTGTTGCTTTACAAGAAAACACTGAAGACATACACAGCTTCTTCACCCAGTTCACCAGCATTCTTGGACTGAACTCCACAGAGATCAAGACTGCAGACAAGAGACAACAAAATATTTAGCCTGCAGACTATGTTATACATCTGACATACCCACTGAGTTCTCACACCACTCATGGCATGTGCAAAACCAGAACTTAGGTCCTGGAAATCTGTAACGCTGCAAACCGAGTTACGTCTGAACTTCGAGAGCTCCAGGCCTCAATGGCCTTTGCCTACGGCTCAGTTTGGATTAACAAAAATAAATGCCCCATTTAGTATACTAGGTGCCTGGGAACCTTCTGTTTCTCAGAGCTTCCCCACTCCTACTATCTGGGAGAAGATTCCATAAACCTAAACTACTGATCATTTAAAATGGTGTAAAGACCTAGCTGGGAAGCTGTAAGCATTCTCATGGCTTTCAATCACTATATTTTCATTGTTAGATTTCAAAACAGTAACAGTTTTTGAAATGAGAAAGTTTTAGAACTAAATCCCAGATGGAAGAGAAATGAGAGCAAGACATTAATTGATCTCAGACTCCAACAGTTAGCAAGACCCAGTGATGATCACCAGTTTTCTTTCTTGTTTAAGACTCATGTTCTTGATTCACTCAGTTGTCCAATTCAGGAAAAAAGAAAAACAAACCAAGCAGATAAATATTACTAGCATCTGAGCCAACAGTAACACTGTAAGAGACAAATAAAAACTGGGAAACAAGCCTATGTGTATATATCACATCTTCATTGCCACAGCAGAGATGAATTGCTGCTCACAATCTTTTTCAGTCCTGCTGAATCTTGTCATTATTTTTATCAATTTATCTCTGTTTGCACAGTTAAATATAGTTTCACATTGAGTTTTTACAATTAATTTTTCAGTGCCTAAGTGCTATTTATCATTAAAGAAAAACTCAGGCCTTAAAATTCCAGAGATTTTAGACAGTATCACTTCTCAGAATAAAGGAGGCTGCTGCAATAGTTTCCCTATTCTCCACCCACTCTACAGCACCTCAGCATTTTTGCACACTTCATCTGATCTTATCTACCCTCAGTGCTTTGGTGGCAAAAAGATCTGGATTACGGACCCCCAGATTACTCTAATGCACGCTGACAATGATACTAGTCTCAGAACTGATAGGGACTGTGGCAGGCAGGCAATATATTTACTGCTCCTCCACTCAAAATAACATCCCCAAACTGTCTGTCCAATTCTGCATGTTCAAAAGATATAGCTACATTGTTCAGTTTGGGGGTTAGCTCAGCTCTAAGTCTCTAATTCCGGTACCAGTATATGTTTAATCTTACGGATTTGAACAGTCTCCAGGGGTAATTTACTCATTTTAACTGAAGGTTGGACTCAGTAATTTATTTAATTGAATCCTGTATCACTGATAACCTTACAGAGCTACCCAACCTCAGTTTGACAAAGATATGTTTTCATCTTTTTTCAATTACATCTAATACAAGCTTTCATACAGCATATTCATTTCTATAAACATATCAGATTGATGTAAGCACTACACAACTTTTTCTTTCTTACTTGGGAGGTGGAATCAGCCAAGGAGGTACCTCCTTAGATTCTTGGGTCTGGAACAGTTGACAAAATTCTCGATAGTTTAATGTGGAGGTCAAGTTCATTCTCAACATACCAAGTAGGCGCAAGAACTCCTCATCTCTAAGACTAAACAGAAAGCTGTCCAAGAGGTGTCGAAAGTCAAGCATGTTGACAATACCGTCATGGTTACTGTCTGTGTTACGGAAGGCAGAATAGGTGTCCTAACAAGGAACATTGACTAAATGTATTTACCATGTCAACTACATATTTTAAAATATAAATAACAAATGTTTGCTCTAGAGTTGTTTTGACAGTAGGCAAATAGTTTAAGGCAGTTTGAGAATACAAAGCATTTATAGTACACCTTACTAAACAATGCCAAACTACTACTTCTGCCAGTATAGGATAGTCTGCAGTAAACCACAGGCCTATTGCTTTCATTTCATGCATGTATAGAACTGAGCAAAAGCAGTGAGCATCAAAAAGCCAGCTGCCATGCAAATCTGCAAACTGGCCTCCACTTCCTGTCAATTCTATATTGAGATGTACCTCATTTCTGCCTTTTGTCTTATACATGCTTGGAAAACCTATTATGAAGAGAGCAATTAATTTTGCAGYTAGACAGCTTCCCCCATCAAAATAGACATAAAAAGTTCAAACACCTTTAAGAAGGGGGAAGATTTTCAGAAATTACTTGTTAGCATGATCAACTTTGCTTGGGACTTCCAAGTTAGTTTGAAGAGAGGATCCCTTTCCTGATGCTGCTTTTTCCARTTCTCCCAGGGAACAGTAATGGAATGAACTGAGCAAAAGGTTAATGCCTGCAGCTTCTTTCCTTTTGTTAAATGTGACCTCTCTTATTCTATGTATATCCCTGGTGGGATTTCAAGGAGTACATTCTAATGGTTATTACAGAAAATAATAAGCAAAAAAAAAAAAACCCTATTGTTGATAGACTGCACTCATGCTCCTGGAGTATTCTATGAAGGAGTAGTACAGAGATATTCTATGATAATCACAAAATCTGTAAAAGCTATGCTTACGAAAGAATGGGAAAAAATAACTCAGCTTTTAATTTCTTGGTAAAGGCTGCAGAGAAAGCAGTTAGAAAAAACAGTTTTTGCCTTGAAAAATGAATGTATTTGAACTGAACTTTTCTGAGACAACAGAAAGCATGAAACTCATCATAATTTCTAGAGTCACTTTTCTGACAGCTCCCCCAAACCAACTTTTAGAACAAATATTTGTATCACAATAACAACTAGCTTCCCTGCCAAAAGCAAACCATGGCTCTATGTGTTTACCCCATAGACTTCCATCAGCTTATCATTAAGCTGACTGAGACATTCTTCAGCAGTCATGTAGTGATATTTAGCATTATTTCCTCTGTGGTTTGGGCTGTGACATAATGTAGCTCCTGGCCCATTCAATCTGGCATCTGGAGTAATGAAATCAAAGCACAGCAAGCATTGAAATGTTGATATTAAACATATCTGATAAATAGCACAGCAAAATAACATAAACAAAACAAGAAAACTGCAATCACGGTTTTTACAGCCCAAACATGATAAAGTGCAATAGCCGTATACAGTATTAGTAGTGTCCATCTGATTTCCATGAATTTTCTCAGCTGCTACGCTTCTTCCCAATACAAGGTAAAAGAAGCTTCTAGAGAGTAATCTTAACTAAAGAGAGCATAGCTAAGACAAGGTCTTTTCCTTTTGCTCTAGCCTTCTCCGGTTCCTGCTTGCTTTGAGGAAGGAGGGTATCAGACTGGAGGAGGAGAAAATAAATACTAAGCAAGCCATGATTTGCTGTCATATTGCTTGTCTCTGTGAGGGAACACTGTCTGCAGCTCCTGCAGACAGTATCAGAGAAAATAATTCCTCACATCTTTGTCTGTATRGCACAACTGCTGCATGTTAGACCACCTCCCCTAGAGTAATTCTGTTATGGCTAAACACTCCACTATTYTCAACCAACACAACGTATTTCAGAAGCTTTGCCATCCTACTTYCCAGTTCACCTACACAGTGTCACTCCAATACTAATTTGCCTGATGTTCAGGTCTGGCAAGATTCAGTCCTGCACAAATGGCAGCTTCATGTTGTCACAACTTTAACTTTCAATATCTCACAGCCCACAGGATCAGGAAAGGGAGACAGCCAGCTTTCCAGCAGGGCACACAGCATGTACTTCCCTTCCTGAAGGGCTAAGGTATTTTTAGGCAATAGAAAAGCTATTTTGGTCACTGTTTGAGATTTTTCTGATTCCTTCTGCTCACTGTGCTATGATACTCTAGGTACCTATTTTGCTTTTTGGGGAAAAGAGACCATATAACATCTTTTAAAGTCTCTTCAACATTTTAGAGTTTTTCTGCAACATATGAGCCATATAGAGACTATATGGAAAAAGTAGAATTGTCACTGGGCAGGCAAGCAGAAAGGATTTGCTGGGAATGTGCTCTTGTCCATGAAACCCTCGYACTACATCCCACTATCCCATCTCACATGGACACGAACACTGTTCATTCGTATGTTTGCATTGCTGAAAGGGCATTTAAAAAGGTATCTAAAAAGGGTATTTTAAAAGATTATTGAAATCTGTATCTGTATTTGCTTGGGTTGATATAGACAGCAGTTCATCAAGAAAGACACTAATTCTGTAAAGCTTAGCCACATCTACCGTTCCCTTGCAGCAAAGTGGTTTAAATAGATGAAGCTATAGCAAGATCACACTCTACAACACTTGATCTCTCAGACATTTGGATGAGAAGAAAACATTAGCACCAGTAGTTCACCCAGCCGATTAAATGTTGTCACCATCTTGTAGGCATGGTTTTCCTCATATGTTTAGCAAATTTCCAGTATGTTTTATAATAATTTTAATTAATCCATCTCAGATTTTTAAAATGGGAAAAACTCTCAAAGAATAGCGTACATACATACTGACATTCCATTACACCAGGTAATGACTACTCAGTCATTTCCTGACTGAGTGGAAAAATCCTAAGTTAACAGACCTTTCTAAAGGAATCTATTCATGGAAGTGAAGACAGAAGTAACCTACACACAACAAAAGCCTGTACACCTACTCCAGTGACACCACTAAACTGTATTCACAGTGCCATGTTCTGTTTCTTACAATTTTACCCTGTAACCCTCCTCCCCCCAATGCACACACTATTCCTCCCTTTTTCATTCCTGGTCTCCACTACGGTGTAGCCAGGAAAATTTCTATTTGTGTTATCTTCCCACAAAAGTCTATTAGAAGAGAATCAGATCTCTCTATCAGCACTGTAACTACAGCCGAAGGGGTCAGAGCTTCTCTTCTTCTCCCTTGCAATTAATTACAAATCACAGAAAAATAAGTCACTTTTTTTCTTTACCTTATGCTTTTGAGCCTTATATTAAATGTGGGTTGCAGTTTCTTTTACAACTATGAGCTTTAGTAACCTCCTGAAAGAAAAGCTGTGATTCTCATGACTGTCAAAAGGAAAAGCTTTAAATACAGACAAAACTTTTCTGATTCTTGACTTAAACCAAMGTGTTGTCACATTTGCTTTCAATTAAGGTTAACTTGTTTCAAGCATCTTTTACTAGGCTACCAGATGCAAATATTTTGATGGGCAGATGATTAGATGACCATATGCACATACTTCTAAACACTAGGCCTCAGTTGAAGAAAAACCTGAATACTATGTCAGTCCTGCCACAAGTAAGCTCTCCCCCATTTCCTAGGTCTAAAGAGAAGTAATGACAGTAAAAAATAATAGAAACACTGTGGGAAAAGTAAACGGACACCTTTGAGAAAAATAATAAATAGAAACATAATATAGAAATTAAAACTGGCCTTTTTGAAGTCAGTGGCAAAACTCATATTGACTTCTGTGGCACTAGAATRTTATGAAGATAATCTAGATTTAAAGAATAAAAGAAAAATATATGAAAGAAATGAGAAACAAATAATTACTTACTAGACTCAACCTTCACCTAGTGTTCCAGTCTAAGAAAATGCATTTAGATTCAATCAGTCTCTAAGAGTCAAAATTTGAAAGCCTTACTCACACTGCTGTGAAATCAATGAAATTACTGATGGAGTAAGGCAAGTAGCTAAACTGAAACAATACGCTCCCACATTACAAAGATATTTCTCCGAGTTTCACTCCTCAGCAGCAGTAAATCAATGAAGATCACATCCTCGTTATATGTGTGGACAATACACCTGTGTCTACACAATCTCACTGAAATTCTTCATACTCCAATAAAGCTATTACATTATAGACAACTGCATTTCAGCACCCTCTGGTAGCAAACTCCCTTAACAGCTTTATCATTCAAAAGCAATACCTTAAATTAAAACCACAAGTGAGTAAGTAACCAGGTCACATCATAGAGCTCTAGTTACATATGCTGCTACTAAAGCCTRTCACTAAAGGCTTACTAACAGATCTTTTGTACCTGAAAGGGTAAGTTTCTGTTTCTTGACCTTTTAGACAGAAAAAGAGATGTTGCTGAACAACACTACTATAACTATATAAGAGATCACTATCAGAACTTGGGATATAACACAGTCCCAAGACTGTGAACAAGAGTAAGAAATGCTGGGGAGAAGGGTCTACATAAGCAGAGAGACCAGTTCACTACTTTCTGCAGTCTAGTAGTAAAACTCCATCATACCTTTCCTGGCCTTTACTTAGTCCACATCTCACATATTCYAGTTTCCCTCAAGCCCTGGGTTAGATTCACAGCAGGGTAACTAGATCAGGAATCAATGAACTATGAAGAGAAAGGTCATCAGTGTCCTAAAATTCATACCACTGATCTGTTCCTTATTTCAGCATTAGCCTTTCCTTGAAAGAGAAAGTTCTGCATTTTCCAGGAAGGGTTTGTTTTATACTGTGTTGCTGTTAAAATTCCTTTACCTTCAAATATTGCCACAAAATCCAGATAACTCAACCCTCCATCTAGGAATCCTAACTTTTCTGTTAGTAAATCAAATTGATTGTCATCCATTGGCATGCTATGATCCTCCAACATCTGCCRGAAGAGAAATAAAATAAGTTATATAAGTATCTATTTCGTTGTTTAATGCACTACTTTGAATAATAAATGTTTGGAGGTTTTATCCCATAGCTCAAATTGAAATAACTCTAAAAATGTTCGCTCTTCCTTACATATACAGTAAAACATTTACCTGTAGACCTATTCCATATAACTTCATTTCCATACAGAATTGAATTGAATTTGCAGAGAACAAAATCTGACTATATCTTTGAGACTGGCATTTTAAGCAAAAGCATTGCATGCCAGACAAAGATTAAACTTCACCTGGGAAGAGGAAAGTGCCAGAAGCCATCACTTCAGCTCATTTAGCAGACTGTGGAAATTTGCCATTTGTAGAATTTGCTAATACCACTTTTCCCTACAAGACCATCACAACTGATTCTTGGACAAGGAATGCTGCAAAGTGGGCTCAGGCCCCTGAACTATATACAGCTACAATAACGTCGAAAGTGGGATTCCTTCTGGATGCTGCTCTTCAAAGTAGATCCAAGGATGCATTTTATGTAATCCATTTTGGCAAGGACCTTTCAGACCACTTTCCATTCTTCCCATGTCCCCTTCTGGGGACCTCTATCTCCATCAAATAGGTACAGTATTCTGGAGTACYAGCAACCAGCCATTATACTCTTCTTCTATTACCTGCCAGTTGACTGTAGCGAGGTTTTCTACTCCTTCTCCCACCTCCTGTTTCCCTGAATAGATCCAGTTGCAGCCCTTTCATTTCCTTCAGCTGCTTTGTAACTCCTGATTTGGGCATATCCTTTACAACTACTCTGCACAGCTCTGTCCTGACTTTCCAATTGTTTCTACAGCAATTACTCTTGCTATTATATTTTAGTTAATTGTACAGATTAAAAGAAAAATCATTAAATTGTTGAAGAGCGTAAGGAGCATTAAAAAAGAAAGAGAATAATTAGCAAATTATCACTCCTTTCAAAGAATGTAAAGTTTCTGGATAAGCAAGCACATTTTATGTGCAGTTGAACAAGTCTTTGCCATCAGATCAAATTCTTAATAGTGGTGATAAGGAAATCTGCCATACAAATCCAGTCAAAGCTGGAGAGAATCAGTCACRATAGCAATGGGTGACTACAGCCTCAACTATTAGCACTTTCATCTATAGAGAAAAAGTGATAAAATTCTGCCAAACTGCATACAATATTAAGTTGTATTAAAGCTRAGACTAGGTCATTGTCCTGTGCTGAACAGCTCACAAAATGTATCGTTTCTGTACATTTAAAGGAAGAGGAATTGATGACTGCCTTATAGTGAGGAAACACYGCAAAGTGGAGAAACATTCAAATTGTTGATGTTACCCAGGCCCCCTGACAGAGCTTCAGTGGCCGTCCTCCTGAATATGAACTCTATTAATAATCAGCCAAGTCCCAAGGTGTGAAGACAAACTCTGTGCCTATTTGCCCAACTCTCAGGAGAGCCAGGTCAGTGAAGCCAGAGGTACCATGTTACCCAGCAGTAAAGGAGGTAGAGTTCTGCATTCCCCTTAACTGACCCTCCTCACACATTTGACACTGCTGTAAGCTGTAAAGAGAAACACAGAAAACTGGCAGTATTGGTATAAACCTACTAAGGTTAAGAGGTGCTTTGATGTCTGCAGTTTTCAGTTATTCAAGAATACCAAGAATACTCATCAGAGGAACCTAAGGGTGGATTCTGCCTCCTCCATCCCTCTCTAACATAGTGTCATACAAATAAAATGAGCTTATCCACTTCCCAGGCAGACAGAATTTGCCCACTTCTACTGCTTGGGCTAGAATAACAAATCAGAAAACTAATTCCCTTTTATAGCTATGACTGCCACATTTATAGCTACAACTACCATATTATACTATTTACTATTTGAGTAACCTACTCTACCTCTGGAGCACAGCAACTGGCTGCTCTAGATGAGTCCTCTGTTCTGTGGATCAGAGTAGCACTTTGTAAATCTGACATTAAGGTGGGAAACAGAGTGGGCATCATATCTGTCCAGCTACAGAATCAGGATTTGGCCAAGAATATTGAACCAGTGGAGAGCACTTAAATTTTGGTAGACACTCAAAATGCTTTACAATCTACTCACCAGGACACCCTAGGGGCAGGTTATATTCCCTGAATGTTGGTACCTAGTGCCGTTTGCAGTAACCTGATATATCTGAGACATTTGTAAGAGGCTGGCAGATGTGACAGAGGGAGACATACATTCTTTTGAAGCAGCAGCTGGAGTCCAGGACAGGTACCCACAGTGTCCATAATGGTGCTACAYACCATTTCCTGATGCTCTTCATTTATGGCTGAAACTACCACTTTTGGAACAAAAAGCATCTGTGCTCCTGAACAATTCAGGGCAGGTGGTGACAAACATCTCAGCAGAAGTGTCAGAGAAACTGAAGCACAAGGAATTTAAAAACTCCCAAGTTGGAATTCTACCTGGACAATGAGGTTAAAAACATCTTTCTTTTGCAAAGGGGTGGAGATCTTTAAAGACCACGAATGAAGAGTGATCGAGAATTTTAGTTTGCATTTTACCAGAAAATGCACATGCCCAGACAGTTCCCTGAGACATGAAGCAGCCTGTCACATCAGTTCTAGTGTGGAGTCCTTTTCAATCACTCTCTCTCACACCAGATAGTTCCCAGGCAACATCCTACCCAGTTGAACTCTGCTGACTTTGCAGGGTCCAAGGGTCCATCCCTGGATGCAGATATATTATGTTTTTCTATCCTTTGTGCATTGCCAAAACTTAAGGAATTCATCATCTGTAGTGCAACAAAAGAACAATGAAATCACAAAGACTGACTGTTTAACAGTTTCTGGTGTTATACAAATCTCTTAAATGAGAGTTGYGCATAGACAGTCAATGCAGAAGCAAGAGCAGCAGATTGAATGAGTTCGTTCAGCCTAACGTTGACAAAAAGAACATTACTGCCTGCATTAGTTGCAGGCAACAAAATGTGATACCTAAGAAGCTTGTATAAGTGTTAATTGCAGTAACCAAAGCAATTGCCCCAAAGGTTTGTGCCACAGATGTCAAATCTGTACTGGAGCATTGCAGTTTAACTATATTCTTAATAAGTGTATTATTAATAATGAAATACTAAGAAAAAGGAAATATGTTTYATATGTTTTTTTCTTCCTCTTCCCCTCCCCTTATTTTCAAATCTATTTCACTTCCAGCACACAACTACAGAAAGGTATCCACTTGAGGGTAAGAAGATGCAAGGCTGAATGCAGCTACAGTGTTCACAGGGGAAGGCTCTACAGTAACAGAGCCTTTGCCCTGTCATATGATGTGGAGCACACACCTCATGGGTCTATGCTGAGAAGGGTAGAAAGGAAGACTATAGCTCTGTCATCTTCTTTGAGTCATTACATTTGCCCCTGTAACAGCAGCTRGTGAAAATAGGCACAGCCTATGGTACATGGATGGAAAGATGACGTTTATTACTGGATCACAGTAAAAAAATGCTTGGGACAAACGGTCCCAAAAGCCTATGCCAGCTATTTTCAAAAGTACGTATCTGTTTTGACCCTTGCTGACTCCTTATCTTCCCTCAATATCTGGACAAAGGACAGAGTATGAATTACTGTGATAACACTACTCAGCAGAAGCTCTTTGCTTAAAATTAGGTGGAGCAGGGAAATRTTACTGCCATCATATCTCTTTTCCTGCCCAGCATCAACTTTCAGCAAAGCATTTTTTATTTGAATTGTGAAAAGAAAGAAATGTACAGCTGGGTGCCACTAGCATCACAGCTACAATCCCAAATCCACGACCTCACAAGTCCATCCAAAGGACAGCATRCAGAATTAGCTATGCAATCAAAGCTGTGATGGGCCCTGGGAACAGCACAGAAAACCCTACCTCAAAAAAGAAATATAAAAAATTCAWCTGGAAGTCTTGACAAGTAAGAACTATATTATTTGAACACATTCTCATTGTTGTAGATCCTTCTAGCACTGAGATGTTGTACCCAAACCAGCTAACAAAGTATCTGAAGTCATCCAAAAATCAAATAATTACATTGCAAAACGACTCTTGTTGGGGACCAGTCTGTGCCCTAAAACGCTATTAGATGGCTTGAGGTTTCCCTGACACTAGCAAGTACTGCAGATCCAGTGTCAATGAGCTACTACTAAGCAGTTACAAAGAGGGCTTAAAGACTCTGAGTTAAGGTTAAATAATTATTTAAGATATGCCCACTCACTTTGCATGAAGGGTGTGTTGCAGAGTCTCATTCTTCTCTCCCCAGTCCCAACTCATAAACGTTCCTTTTGACATATATGAGAATGGAAGTTTTCAAGATGCACTGCTGCTACAGGATGACAATTTTTTGTATTTTTAAAGGAAAGCTGAGATTCTTACTTATATAATAACCTACATGAGGCCTGTTTAGCTAATTAGTAACTGAAACAATCCTGGAAGATTTAACTCTAGCTGTTTGAACCAGCACAACTCTAAGGCAATAATCATCTTTCTGGGAAAAATACAGAACAGAGGAAAACATCTAACATTTTCCTACCTTCCGAAAASCAATTTTAGTAATTTTCCCATTTGATTGCTTGTTGTAGGCAAGAAAGTTGTCTTTAATAGTTGCTGCCTGTTGTAACACTTTGTCCTTCAGCCTTTCAATTACTTCATCAACAGTTCTATTCTTGGTATATTTGTTAGTTTGATCTTCAATCTGTTTCATTCTAAAATTGAAAGATTGTGCATGCAGACAAGTCACTTATTTTTTGTAGTTTCAAACATTTGATTCAGCAATAATGAACTAGACTGCATTAATGACAAACAAGACATTGATGTGTGAGAAGCTCCTTTGATGCAAAAAGATAGGTTGATCAAATTAAAGCACATGTTGATTCCAAGACCTATATTGTGCAACCATTTCTTAGGTATAGTTTACTTTACAGAGAAAAATAAAAGATGAATGATACTGCTCTGAAGTATTTATTTTGCAAACCCATGACCTCCAAATCACAGACTTTTAGTTAGTTTGTCAGACTACATCAGGTAAGGAGCCATATATATCCTTTAATACATACTCAGGTGCCATAAGAGGGCTAAGCCAACGTGAAAGATATTAATGAGTCTTTCCATTGATTTTGAAAGGAGAAAATGTCTCTTATGAAGTCTTCTCTCTTCCTGGGAAGATGAAACTTCCACTTCATGGATCCCAAGTAAGTCACCTCCACTTTTTTTCCCTAGTGAGGAATGGCCAGAATACCTCTTTCTCTCCCAGGGTCTATAAGAAAGTCTGCAGATACGGACTATATACTTTTCCTGATGAAATACCACAACCTTCATCAGTAAGCCATTAAAGTAAGTCACAATCAAATATTTAATAACTTACAAAGATAGAAAAGAAATTAAATTAAAGAGTATGTAATGTGTCCCACTTATATCTATTTTACATCTGCTATGGATTTACTATAGCCCATGAAAGGGGAAGTTAAAACAATTATTATTGTTAAGTCTGAGAGCATGTATTACCATTTAAGCGAAATGCAAAATTATTCAGTARTCTTATTTTTATAGATTTATTAAGTGTATTTTATAGTATTCCCTAAAATTGAAATTAATCTTAAAATTTTAACTCTCATTTTGAAAAGATGTTCATGAAGAGAGTTTTGCTTTGACCTGAGCACTGCACAGAGGATTAACTCTAAACCTCCCAAGAGTGATCAAAAGGTGACAGTGATTGATGATTCCCTCCTGGGGATGCTGGATGGACCCATCTGCTGAAGGAACCTGGTCTCCTCAGATGTCTGCTGTCTTGCCTCARTGCAGGAGGTTGCCAAAGCATTACCAGATTTTCCCATCCCATCCCACTGACTATTATTATAGTGTTCTGCTTATCCACAAAAGGCTTGTCATGAATGACCCTGAGAAGATGAAAAAGTAACCACAGTGCAGGTGAGGAAGATAAACTCATCTGAGTTTATACCATTCCATATACCATACCAATTAAAGTTCAAGATGGTTTCTTCTGCGATGTCATCAGGAAYACCACCCTCCTTGGCAGGGATTTATACTTCCACAGGCTACTGGGTAAAACTAGAATCAACCTCATCAAAAAGTGAACAGCTCTCTGTATTTACTACCTCAATAACCTAGTAGGGAGTCCTTGAATTAGGATTAAAGACAGGAGCTATCATAAAAGCACATGGGAAAGTATAAATTACAGCAACTAAGCTGGGGGCCTAAAAATAGGTGAAACTGAGTTAGATTACAGTGTCAGAGAAAAGAGAAAAATTGATAGAATGGATCAAATTGATCAAATATGGTGGTTGTCTGTATACGAATATAAAAAAACTATATGGCATAAGCAACAGGAGCTGGAAGTCTAAAAATAATCTAAACTATAAATTAATGGATATAATTAATGAGATAATTCTCATGACTTAAATAAGCAGAGGACTTGTTACTGACGGACAGGTGAGCTGATGAAGATGGATATACTGTCAAGATATCACATCAAGACTGTTAGTAAGATTCTTAGATATTCAATAAATTAAACATTACTGAGAGTTCTACTTGTAAAAGCCTACAAAAATATGGGTGCTAAAATTGTGGGTTGCCTACTATGCAACACCAACAGGGAGAACAGGATTTGAAGCTTTTGGAGATTTGGAGATTTTTCTGAGCCAAAACAAAAAAGAGGCAAAATCATCCAGGGAAAGGAGCTGGTTGTAATCAGCTGGGTAATGATTACAGCAGAATAGAGGTTGTCCAGAATCAGAATGTATCAGTGACATTCTGCTGATACCACAAAATCTAGTGAAGGGAAAGTCTTTCTAAATTTTATCCTAACAAACACAGAAAAAAACTGCTTGAAAAGGTGAAATACAGCTCAGGCAAGAAGGATGATGGAATGACATAGTTTATGACCCTTACAAAAGGAAGAAAGGAGGATAGTGAAACAAGCAATAGATTTCCACCTACTCAAGCAACCATGATCTCACGTGAAATGGGTCTAGAAGGAAAACAACTTAAGGAGAACTGGCAGTGCGTAAGAGAAACATGTAACCACAGCATAAGAGAACAACATGAGTATATATAATGAAAATCTGAAAGGCCATGACACAACATGAGATTTGATATCAAAAATATCAAGAATAATAAAAACTCATTCCATTAATGCTTCAGTAAAATAAAGGAGGAACCAAAATAATTTTGGCTTGCTATTCAACAGGAAGAGAACACTATCAACAGCTAATATTAAGGGATATGAAGTATTTAAAGCTTTTGTTTTACATTAGTCTTCAATAAAGAAGTCAAATGTAAGCAAGTGGCTTGAACAATGAATATTAACAAAAAATAAGGAAAGAAAATATTATAGAATACTGCTATTTATTCAAATTGGTACTTAAAAAACTGGTTAAAATRGTCTCAGATTTGATACAGAACTTCCAGAATTATGCAGAAAAGAAAATACACTACCTACCTTACACAAAGAGGGCAGAAGAACTGGAGAGTTACTGACATATTTCTAAGAAAACTATTCCTGCTTTCAGGCAGTAATTACACAGTCACAAAGAGTTCAAAGCCTGTTAAGAGACACAAGAGCCACTAGGGATTCTTGAGATMTACCCTGATTTCAGGGAAGCTTATATTTTAAATCATACTCCCCTCCAACCTGCACCAATTCTATCTTGGTTTCCTAAGGAAACAGGAATAATGCAATCAATCTTTTAATCCACATCTGTCAGCCTTCCTCCCAGAACTGGAGCCATCAACCAATTTCAGTCAGAATTGAGAGGGGGTAGGGGTCTTAAGATACGCAGGCTTACAAGTTTTGTGTAACTGACGGTCATGAAAAGGAGARAGACTCCTAGCTGGGAAGGCAGGGAAACTCATGCCATTATCTGTTCCATTTGTTAGCAGCTAGCCAAGCAATCAGCATATGCGTTTCCCTGGGCTAACCACCTGCCGTCTCTTGCCCAGCTGCCACCTTGAAGTATTCAGTGAGAAGTATCATCTTTATCTACCTTCAAGTAATAATCTGTAAGTACATTTACCCTGTGTGAGATGCCAAACCCCACTCCCTGCACATTAACAGCTCACTGGAGCTGCATGTCAAAGTTCTTCACTTAGACATAACAACCGCTGATCAATTTTAACACATCACCTCTGGATGCTATAATGCTTGCTAAAGGTATGGATAATCCTCCAGACAGTGGCTTGGTAGACACTGAGGACAGAAATTATTAGGGGGGCCACTATCCTGAGTTTAGTGTACTGTGTCCTGTTGACAGAAATGTGATCTATGTTTGTGATTCATTTGCATTTTTTATCTGGCCAGCTCTCTGCTCTGACAGTCTTTCCRTAGAAATGGCATTGGACCTCTCAGTAAAACCAGCCTCAGGAAATCTCTGAAAGATCTGTTCCTATCAGTAGGAAAAGAAATCTCTCTTGACCCTAGGGACAGGAGGAACAATCTCAGCCTGCAGAAAACAGGCTGATTTCCTGACTGAAGTATAACTCAGATTCTWCTTTGGGGATGATCTTGGAACAGAACTGTGAGAACACTCCATTCCCCCAAAACATTAAATAGAGCTAGCCATAAGGTCTTACATGTCTCCTAGTGTCCTGCAAAAGTAAATTAGGGAAGAATTTCAGAGACAGAGCCAGTCTGCTCAAAACTCTAAAGATTAAGCGTAAGATCCACTGTGGAACAAGGTCTTTCACAAGTAGGGACACTTGTAACCACCCCAAACTGTAAAAAACCTTAAGGATAGAAAGGTGTGAGAATACCTAGGTCCTACCCATTGCAAACTATTGGCCCTTAATGACCACTTTGGTAAGAAGGAGTCCAGACTTACATTCCTAGAGACTTCTGGTAGTATTCCTTTTCCATTACTAATCATGATTTCTCATAATTTTGTAAATGTGAGGCCTCATCTCAAGTACTGTGTCCAGTTCTGGGCTCCCCAGTGCAAGASAGACATGGAGCTACYGGAGAGAGTCCAGCGTAGGGCTAYGAAGATGATCAGAGGGCTGGAGCACCTGCCCTATGAGGAAAGGCTGCGAGGGCTGGGCCTCTTYAGCCTGGGGAAGAGAAGACTGAGGGGGGATCTTATCAACGTGTACAAGTACCTGATTGGAGGGTGTCAAGGGGATGGGGACAAACTCTTTTCAGTTGCCCCGTGTGACAGGACAAGAGGCAATGGGCAGAAATTGAAGCACAGGAAGTCCTCCTGAACATGAGGGGAATTTCTTCCCTGTGAGAGTGACAGAGCCCTGGACCAGGTTGCCCAGAGAGGTTGTGGAGTCTCCTTCTCTGGAGATCTTCAAGGCCCGCCCGGATGCAACCCTGTCTAACATGCTCTATGTGACCCTGCTGAGYGGGGAGGCTGGACTAGATGATCTCCAGAGGTCCCTTCCAACCTTACTGATTCTATGATTCTATGAAATGAGAGCCATCCAACATCCACAATGTGAAAAGGAGAGAGGTAACATTAAGATTAGTTGTGTGCCAAAATTTTATTTGAGCAGTTTCAGGAGGAGGGGAAAAGCCTTCAACTCTAGGCTAAGATGTATAGAAGGTGTTGATACCAGAATTGCCTTGGCCAGGCTGCAGTGATCAGAATTACCAATGACACCACCAGACAACATCAGAACAAAAGAAACAGGAGGGAAGATGTAAGCTACTGCTCATACATACAGAAGGAGGAAYACATCTGACATAGATTCAAGATATTGACCAATTTAGGAACCAAAAATCTGAARCTTCTGTTTTGAATTCTTCCAAATGCTTATGTCTGAAGCAAATAGGTCAAACATGGTAAGTTCCCAGTATAGTAATCAGCTTTCTGCACAAGGGATTGACTCACTTTTGTGCTGTCCTGACAGATTCAAGCCATCTGCCTGAGAACTGATGCCATGTGACCGGCTGACAGTTGTCAGGCAATAGTTCCAAACAGTTGACCACTTCTCAACAGGCAGAGACTGATAGCACTGTATAAAGCAGTTTAATGGCCTCTCAGCCAAAAGCCACTTTAGCAAGAAGGCAAATTACTGCCTTTTAAAAAATATCCTAAAGGGCTCCTAATCTTCCCAAGACCCCACTGTGACAGACAGAGAAGGATGTCCCAGTGCCTGACAGGCCTGAGAGAGTGGGCAGTATGCTTCTCTTCTATTTTGCCTCGCTATAGCAGAGTTTGGCAACGGGCAAGAAGTGGACTGGTGAGTGTGAGCTGTCCTGTGCAGGGTCCTCAGGAATCCTGCTGCTGGTTCCTCATATTGCCAAATATCCATTGCTAATTACTTCATGTTAATGACAGAAACATAAAAGTCATGGTGGGCCTACAACCCATTGTGCAACGGTGTTGCTGAAGGCTGTATTAAGTGTGGCCCTGAAACCGGTATTCAGGGTCAGAGTTCAGATGCTGTTGGTTTTTGCCCATGTTTGGTGTCCCTACAGCATGCAGTCTTCTTTAAAAGTGTGTAGCAGTCCTGTGGCAAGGCTCTGAGGCAGCAAAATGGAGACAACAAAAATGGGCTTTTTAAGCCATAGGAATAAGCTGTCAGTTCTGAGAATGTGTGAATACATTGACAAGGCAATCTTCAGAGCTGCTTAGAAGGGGATTCACACAGAGACTTAGGAAGCATACAAAGACCAGACAGTTGAAGAGGAAACAAAGAAATCTGAGAAGAAGCTGGGGCAAGGTGCATCACTGACAGAATTTCTGGCTTCAGATTCCTCTGTATTGAGAGCTGTTGACAGCAATGGGAGCTTTGCACATAGCATTTTCTTATATAGCATCCTCTTTTTTAGCAAATATTACTCTCAAAATGAGGGAAGACAGGCCATGAATGTGCTTCCATGGACTAACTCTAACCCAACTCTAATCCTAACCTTAACCCAGTGCTCAAGGACCAGGGTAAAGCATTACCTGCGCTCAATTGAAAATATATGTGTCTGGAGCCTGAGTATGCATGCAGATTTCCACACAAAAATAAAAAAAATATTTCTGAAGGAAGCAAAGCTCATTGCATTACAAGAGATGCTTTTTTTTTTCCTTTCTTTTTCTTTTTTTTTTCCTGGCTTATGCAGGCATTTCCATATATTAAAAGGTAAGAAGTGAAAAGAATCATTGGCTCATATATCTTTGTAACCTGGCTGCCAGTATCAATGATAAAGATTCAGCCGGAGGCTGTAGTGATGGCTTGCAGAAGTAGCAGACATCAGATGGAGCAGAGTTTCCAATCCTCCGAGAACATTCAAATCCAGTTCCTGAGTAATGAGCTACACTGGTTTTACAGAGGATCACAAGCTTACACTTCAGATGTTATCTAGAGGGCAAACCTCCAACTGTTGAATGATGCAGCAAGATACAGTCCTTGTGGACCCTGTAAAGCGAGCTCAGCCATTTTTGCCTGAATCCAAGAGTCTTTGGTGAATGATCCATACATGTTTTCTCTCCTGATGACATGCTTTGAGTGTTGTACAAATTTGAATATATCTCTGTGAAATAAGAGATCAGTCTAGGACAGTACTTACTGTTAGACAAACAACATGTAATCTCAATCTTTCTGAAAGTATCTTTTCCATACGTATTTTTTCTTTACATTAAACAGAAAACTGTATTAATAGCATACCTTTTTGAAGCATCTGTTGCTCTTTGTTGGCTTCCCTTTGATATACATGAGCCGATATCAATTAAGTCATCAGGAGGAACAGCAACCTTTAAGCTATCCAAAAGCATGYTGTAAAAGATCCCACCAGAAGAATTATCTTGATATTTACAGCATAACCTGGATAAAATAAGAATTTGAAATAATTTGGGAGATTGGGAACAATGCATAATAGAAATGTCTTAAGACAAAGATGATCAAAGGAATATATTTGCTTTCCATATACAGTTAAGGACATTATTCAGAAGGCTGTCTTTAGGCCTTGGAAACTAGCTTTCCTAGACTACTTTTGTAGCCTACAGAGAAATCAGGAACTTAAACTCTGAATGATTATCTGGAGGAGTTCCTCTAAGCTCTAGAAGGAGCTTAAGGAGACAGGCTTCTCCCGCCTATAGTTAGCCTTAGTGAATACGCAGCATCATTAACACTTGAATTAAATGGTGGACAACTGCAAGAGATCTGTCTCACCTGACATTGGTCTGTCAAACTTGGCTGCAACAGTGGAAGATGTAGCTACAAAGAAAGCTACTGCACAACCAAACCTAACAGAAATTATGAATGAAAGCCTCTGCTTACCATAACTTGCAGCCTGGCATATAAATGTAAAATTAAATCACTAGCAACTTAAATTAATAATCCTGACTAGTAACCCTAGCAGCCCAGGGGCAGACACACTCTCTGTTCAGCCCCCTCTGTTACACTGACAGTAACTTCCAGCAGAGAGGTTGGGTGGGTAGCTCTCCAAGCCTGTTAAATTACCCCCTTAAATCAATCCTGTATAAATTAGAAGACCTCATGAATCAGAGCCCTTGTCATCACTATGTCACTGCTTCAGTGAGCTGTTTAGCCTTCCAAGATTTAATTCGTGTTTATAAAGCTTTTGGGTATTCCTGAACGAAAGTAGAAGGCTCCTGTACTTGTACTGTGGAAGCAGAGCATTCTCTACACTCAGCTTATCCCAAGTGCCAGCTCTATTTAGAATGCCACTAAAAAATACCTTAAAGAAACACTTGGCACTTAACATATCAAGTGCCCCAATGCCTTCTATCTGAAATAAATAAATAAATACATAAATGGATAAACAAATAGATAGATGGATAGATAGAAAAAAATCTCCATTTCTTTTGAGAAGTCTAACCCRTAACATACACACTGCAGGAGAGAAATTGTCAGAGGGATAAGAAGGAGAGGAAAGAATATCAATTTTCTAGTATTTGCTAAGCCCTGCTCAGTTAAAATAAGTAGTCTTCACACWGAAAATGTCTATGAACACCATAGAGCAACATCTGCTTTGTGAGTAYAATCCRTAAAAGGCTTCCAAATGCCCTTAAAAAGTGTTCCCTCTTTTCTCCAGTCTGAATGTCATCTCACAGGAAGCCATCTGGGACAAGCACACCAGTTATTCTGCTGCAGCCATAGCAGTATTGTCCTCAAGTGCCTCTGGATGAGTCACATCAACRCAAAAGACCAAGTATAGTAGAAGCCCCCCAAAGCAGAAGTATCATTTCAAATAAATAAGACTGATGTAGCTGAACCACTGGAATTCAGAATATATTTCAGTCACTTCATCACCTTTTGCTCCAAAACCCTGCGTCCCTTAAAGCATCCATGTTAAATCTCCAATCTGGTTATGACATTCCCAGCACAGATGTGATAAGTCTTAACCCAGTATGTGTGCATTTAAAAGAGTCAATTACATCTTCTTATTATTTTAAAATACAGCATCTTAAATGTGGCATCTCTTACCACTTTAGAGCAGTGAATGAACAGTGCCATCCACTGTTTCTTTGCATAATCCACAATATTTTCATAGGGTAGTTTTAAATAAGATTTAACATAAAAATTAATACCATATTTGAAAAAAAATAGATAGATAAAAGAATGTGAGTAAAAATATATTTTTTAAAAGTCAGGCTAAGTCACTGAATGACAACTTTAAAAATAGATTATCACCAAGTAGATTTTTCAAAATATCTCTTCAGCTGTGGATAAGCCATTCTAATTTTTACTTATTTATTTTAATACCAAAAATTTCTCAAATCAAGCAGACCATCTATTGCCTGGCTGAGTATAAATCCTCTTATTATAATTTCTTATAATAAGAATAAATTCTTATTACAATAATTAAACTTCTTCCTCAATGCAGTCATCTACTCTCTGGAACATGGCCCTGATACATGATATTGCTAAGAGCAGGGGATTTTTAGAAATGTTTACTAGAGAAGAATTAATAATAAAGTGTGAATGATACTGTGTTCATGGACTGAACATGGTCAATACAAGATTATATAGCAATTGATTTCCCTGAATGTCTCTGACAATGGAATTCAAACCTTATCTTTTAGACATATATTTAAGATGCTGCTCTTATTAGAAGATTACAACCTCACTCCATCTACGGTGAAACATGTCTGGCTATGCAACACACAGACTGCTGCATTGTTCAGCAATGCTGCAGTTCAACAATGCACATATGAGAATGTACTCCATATTCACCATAACAGGAATCCTAAAAGCATTAGACAAACTTCTTCCAGTGCTTTGCTAGAACAAGATCTTAGTTGCTAGATTCTGCTAAGCAGATCTCATGGGACTTATCTTGCATCCTTTTAAAACAAAGGCAAAATACTCATTGACCACAATGATGAATGAATTAAACCCCCCAAAAATTGCCTTTCTTTGCCTTTCTCTACGCCATTTTTCTTACAGTGAATGCTCTGAATTTCAAGTAAAGGCCACTTTACAATTCAAAGTGGCAGTAATTCCTGACTTCTCTTACAGTAGAGATCTTTCATTGACACAAATAATGGTAGAAACATTATTTAGAAAATTGTATAACTGCTGAGTCCCAGGTAATTCAAAGGATWATTACTTGTTCATGATCAATGACCAGTGATTATATAGCATACAACACAGAGCTATAAAACTGACAGATGATAAAAGCATGTAGTTATAACACACTGCACTGGGAACATGACTTTTATGAACCCAATGTATAGCACCCAAAGTTTCTCTAAGATAGTTACAGAAAGGAAAATGCACACAGTGAAATTGGTTTTGCTGATCACACTCATGCTCATTCATATTTCAGGATCAAAGATTATTTTCCAAAAGCCATTTTCTATTGATGCTGTTGTGTTTGCTCTTCACTCACAATGATCAGCAGGACACTGGGTTGTAAGGGTCAGACTGCAACTGATTTCTTTGATTTTCCTATTATGTTATCAAAGGTAGGAAATAATTCCACATCTTCCTGAAAGTCACTAAGTGTAAGCAGAGAAAGCTAGAGCCTGTGGGAGAGCAGATTAAATCTGATTATAACTTAACTGAACTGTTATTGCAATAAAATACCTAAATTTCCTGCTCTTTGGACATAGATATTTTGACTGTATGCTGCCCATGCTCCCCAATATAGGGTTTCTGCCAATATTCAAAATGATCTTTCATGCTGACAATGTTAAAATTAATCTCCTTGCTCCATACAGCAATAATCTACTGAGGAAAGACACAACATTAATTTAATTATTTTTTTTATTATGTTCTGTTTGGAAATACTAAATAATATTTGATAATGGCTTGGATCTCCACTACATCAATTGTTCCTTTGTAGAAAAGGTCTTACCTTTGAAATGGTGAAATGCCAAACTCACAAGAGTTTCCAAGACAAAATTTTCATGGAAATAAACAAGGGATTTACTATAAGCTGATCACATATGGAATGAAGCATCTCTTCCATTGGCTTTTTCTTTTCTATAAGCTCAATGCAAACTGAAATCCTAACTACTCCAGCTCTGGCTATCACATTCAAAGACAGGCAGAAAGATGYAGTAAGAAAAGAAATTACACTAAATCTGTTACAATTTATACATCATCAACTTACTTCATAAATTGTTGATCTGACAAAGAAGGACAATACATCTGTAGAACTTTTCTTAGATGACTTCTGCTAATAGTGCCAGTACATTTAGGATCATAGGATTGCAAAGTCTTATGAAAATCTTTCCAGTTTTCTATGATTTTATCTGGAAGGATCTCCGTCACCTAAGAAATGAATGAATTAATAAGGGGGGAAGGACAGGAATCCTTGAGGTTAAACTRTGATAGTACTACCACATGATAAGAATGTACTAAAATGACAAACAATGTCATAAGATCAACATCCACTGAAAATGGACCATGTTATTATGTATGGTATTCCAAACTACAGTAACAGAAGCAGTCTTCTTGATTCGTTTTGTTCCATTAAGCCATTTATGACCCATCTAACTTAAAACAAAGTTATATTCAATTAAAACAACTTTAGCTTACTGAATTCAAAGCAAGATACAACATCAGGCAGGACATTCACTCACCAACATTTACCTCTGAAAATGTTTGTTCTGAAAACTGAATGAAAAGTGGCTGTGTAAGAAAAGGTATACCTCACTTCATACACCTGCTCCTCTAAGTGACTCAAGAGTCATGTCTACCAACTGATAACAATGCAGTRTTTTTACTGTTTCTCCCCTCAGTCTTGTAAAGCAAAATTCACTAGGACTGAATGAGTTGCAAATAGCACTCATCCTACTCAGGGCATAATTTGAAGACAATAGACTTGCACGGGGGACAATAATGACAAAATTTGGCTTACTGAACCTGCTTCAGGATCTGTCTGTAGCATTAGCAATTAGAATAAAAGTGTCTTTTCACTTGTAAATTGAATACATTAAAAACAGGAGCTTCTGAGAAGAAACAAACACAGAATCTCAATTTAACAGAGAATCTCAGCGTAACTGCAGATCTGACTCAGGACTGCACTATGCCAAATCTCCAGTGAGTGGAAGGAGGCAGAAGTCTGTGTCATTTTAGTTGTCTTATCTGGCTGGGAGCCCAGATTGTTTACAGGTTCTGGTTTTGCCCATTCCTGCTTTTAGGTCTCCCCTGACTGAATTGTTCCCTAAAGAAATAATAAAAATGCAGAGATTTCTTGGATCTCTTATTTGCAGAACCTATAACCTGCCTCTTCTAGAGGATAAGCCATGCTGATGGAGCTGGCATCACTACTCAGGAGACCAATGGAAAGGATTCCTGGACACTCAGGCTATATTGCAGCTGCTTTCATAAAGAGGTAGCTGCAAATTACCACAGAGTTCAAAACTAACCTACTCCTTAGAGCAGAAAATCACTCTCCAAGTGTGAAATCACAACCACCAGGTTCATGTCATGCACAGCTACTGTCTCATCCCTCGTGGTATTTCATCCCATGGTGACCATGWTCTACAAGGTTTAGCATTTCCTTTACCTGCATTCCCTTATGCTATCATTTACTTCATTTATGATGTTTATTTAAAATGACAAGAATGGTCAGTTTTCTGTGACAATCTCTAATAAAGAGCCTAACCAGCTCAATTTAAGTCCAACTTAGTGTGCACATCAGTTGCATACGCAGGCAAAGTCAGTATTTGTGCTTTCCACAATATGTCAATTTTACAACTACTAAAGTTTGTCCCAGAATTTCACCCAGACCATTATTCTAGTCAAAAGCAGCTAGAAGGGGCTTGAGCTGCTGCATCAAATGTAGCTATTGTTGGAGCCCTTAGAAAGGAATGCAGCCTATTTCAGTTAGTAACATCAAAGTATTTCAAAGCAATGCATACTATTCAGGACTCTTCAATGGGACCTTCTTTTTGTGCATCTAGTATCTCTCTTGACACTGCTGGATTCCTTTGATATCTCTCAAAAACACTAACCAGACTASCTAAGACAAAAGCTAAACATGGAATTAGTCAGTTGATATATTAATGCAAACATGAAAGAGATTTGATATAGAAAATTATTAACAACAGGTTCTTAATACTAGGAAGCAAATATGCGAACAGTAGCTTAAGTTATTTCTTAGTAGAGTTCAGTAAGCAAAAAAGGATTGAAAATATTATCTTTCTCTAAGGAAACTGACATACTAAACAGAAGTTTTGACTGCAGGATCCAGCAAATAACCTATCTGTACACATGGTGAATAGTTTTAGAGGAAGATATTAGAAGAAAACTACAAACTCAGAAGATGTCAAAGCTGTACACAGGAAAATATGCAATCTTTATGTAGCATAGAGCATATATTTTGAAACAACATAGTATTATAAAGAATAACAGGTAAAACAAGAAACATCTCTTTTGCAAAATATCAGCAAAATAGATTTGACACCCAAAAGCTATGAAGTTTTACTACAGCCTCTCATCTCTYGTACACATGTAAACAAGCCAATGATTCTGAGGGAGTTTTCAAAATCTCCAAKAACCATGAGACTGATGCTTTTGAAGAACGCTTTCCAATTGATGCTTCAGAAGAAAAGAGTCTAGATGTGACAATTATGAAGATTTACATTGCTAGAAGTACATGAACATACAAACTTAGATGAAGATTCTATACAGAGCATAACATTTTACTAAAACATATTCTGGCACTTTGTTGCAGCCATTATAAAATAGGCTAACCTTAAAAAATTAAAAAAAGGAACACTTACTAGATATTCATTTTCTTCAACTAAGTCTAAAAATTTATGACAGTCAAGGTATCCAGTCTGTTCTGGATCAACTATTTGCATTAGCTGCTGGAAATCTTTATTTTTTATTTCAGGTAAGAAGTAATCTAAAATGTGATGAAGCTCATCTCTTGTGATCTTTCCATCTCATCTCTAAGACAAAAAAAAAAGAAGCATATATAAAAAGAGCAAACAAACTTACTAAAGCAAGTCTGATTCTAACATGCTATTCTACATCTCTAGATCATCCTGACCTACATTAACTGATAGCTCTATAGCTTTTCCAGGAGCCTGCATACTTTGAATCTAGYACTTCTACTTCAGTTCCCAGTGAATATACAAGTGGAGCACTAACTGGATGGAAGACTAAAGCTACGGAAATGAAAGTACAATGATCTTTGGATAGATTATGTAGTTTGCTGGTAAACTGAGCCAYAGGCGAATGGTTATGTGAACTGGCTTTACACAGACCAGCTCACATTCAGGTCAGCTTATTACCCACTTTTCATTCCTTAATTGCTCTGCTCACACAAAGTTGTATCTGACTGAAAAAGGCTTCTGCGTCTGAGTGGAGTCAACTCAGGTCTCTCTTTTTCTGTCTCTGCTTCCAGAAAAACCAGCTCTGCTGTATGGATGCTAGTTTATGCCCTTATCACATTGTCATGCCAATGGGTACTCACTCAGGCTGTAAGGTAATAGGCAATGGATGTGTTCATGAAATGAAACCAGGATATTTTTATGTTGCTGCACTTAAGGCACAGCTTTTCTCTCAGTTCCCATGGCAAGTAATATCCATAATTTATGTGGGAGAGTTTTAAATACGTGTACCAACTCTTTTTTATGACTATCTATCTATTGGATTTTATAGTATCCTGTTTGTTCTTGGACTTTTATTTTTTTAAATTGTTTATCTTCTCTAAAGAAACCTGAGGATGGGGTGAAAGAAGAAGAAAGAGTGGAATAAARACTTTGGAACAATAAAAGAAAAATTAGGAGTAAATAGTTCCTCCAGTGATTCAGTTCCTGGCTAAGCACTAGATAAATATCTTTCTCTTCATAAAATTCACCCTAAGAAAATTCTGTTTCCCTTTAGTCCCCCACAGAGATCCAGGGTGGCAGTAATAATATAGAGGATGAACAATTATTTACTTCATCAGCTGGTCTGGGAAATACTTTAAAGTTCTGCAATCAAAAGATAATGGTCTTGTGAAACTACTATCTGGTATTTGAATTTTCTTTAGAGACTGTTGTCACCGCATTAAATCTTATGGAAACAAAACTTGGCAATATACCTTCTTCCCCTAGTAAACAAGTTAGGGAATCTGCTACTGAAGCTACAAAGATAGCTTGTACATCACAAGAAACAAATGTACACGATGACTATGTCTTACCTATGAAGATGAAATATCTGTTACGATGAAAATAAACCACATTTTGTTCAAAGTTTAGATAATACAAATAAGAGAAGGCATACTATATCAGCCTTTATTAAGTAGATTGCATTTGCTTATTTGGCTACCTTACAAATTTAATTTTATTTGTTTAAAATGGTTTAATTTTATTGCCACTTTCATTACCTGATACAAGTCAATCCAACATAAGCAATGTCAATGGGGCTGCACTGATGTATTCTAACAAAAAATCATGTTTTGCGTAAGTATAGATCATTCTTACATATACTCCTTTCAGTGTGAGAGACTCCAGATGTTAGGGATGAAGTGGTTCTATCTTCAGCCCGTCTTTCCATTATCTCAAATACCTCTGCCTTTGTTAACAATTTCATTCAATAATGCCCCAGTCCAGTAAACCACTTATAATCATGCAGTAAAGTGCCTTGCTGAATCATGGCCTGAATCCTGTAGGTGTTATTATTATCTATGGCAGTGTATGAAATTGATTTCTTTTCTTATAAATTGCTAGGTGAATTCTTTCTTTTTGTGGCCATATATATACGTACATAAATAAAATACTGCAGAGCCAAAGAGAATAGTTTTTATGTAATTATAATAGAAAGGAATTGCRATATATCATCTATATAAAACCATCCAATAAAAAAATGCCAATAGTACTTCTAAAGAAAGATATGCCCAGTGCTCATTTTGCTTGTGTCAACCAGACTGAAAGCTTTAATTTTTTTAGTCTATTATTTGCTCATTCGATTCGGAAATATAGACTCTACAATTTAAGAAGTGCAATATGTAGCAAAGTAATAAAAAAATTCCATCTGTCCACTAAAGGCACAATCACACAGTCCAGTGTATGGAACATACATATCATGACATTCTATCAGAAATGACAGGGAGGCATTTTAACAGAGTTCAGTACATCACAAAAGCTACAGAACTGGTAAGGTTATACTTTATTAAAAGTTCATTTTCAAGCACTAGACATGATAAAGGAATCCAAGCTCTATAAAAAAATCAGATGAAGATACTTTTAAAAAGCTTGAACTATGCAACTGTACGCTCAATAGTGTGTCAGCATCGCACATATATTACTGCCTACCTGTTAGATGACAAGACTGTAAACACAAATATTTTACAAATACTTGATGGCACTTTCTGTTCATATTATATAACACGAGCCTATAATAATTACTCTTTAGTTCTGATTCTAATTAACTTCACCTTCATACTGATTTTATACTTTCATCAAAACAGATTTACCTTTCCTAGAATTTCTTTGTGCGTTCAGGGACCAGGAGTATATATATTCATTGCTAAGCAATGTATTTGGACACAGACATTTATGAAATCTCCCTTTTTATTTCAAACTACTAATCTCAAATGATTAAAACATGATGAAAGTGTAGTCTTATCCTGCAAACATTTATGCCAATTTTTAACTTAAATTTCGGTCACAACCAATTGGACTCCTTCAGCATGTAAYATTAAATAAGTAAGTATTCACTTTCTGCATTATTAAGGTATAATACTAGAACTAGTAACCATATGCCTTTAAAACTTTTGCAACTGTGGGAACACTAGAGTTTACCTGATGCCAGGTTTCAGCATTGGACAGAAAATAGGTTAGTTTCTCCTACAAATTACATGCATTTAAGGACTTCTGTTAGGAGACTTCTCAGTATTACTTGAATTCCTTGTCTTGACATGAAAAATATACTCCTTTTTTAAAAAGAGACYAAAATAAAAACGTGCCAATTATTCAGGCAACTGGGACACCACGTATAATCAAGAACAAGAATTATCCAGCAAAGTGGACATTCATTAGAAAAAACAAAACAAAACAAACAAAACAAAACAAAAACGAGCAGACTCAATGAGTTTCTGTGTTTCAGACTTTATGGGAAACCTTTTTCTGAAAACATTTGATGGGAGGTGGGGGCTAGAGGGTTTGTATGAGTATTAGTTCCTTGAAATTGAAATATTCATGTAACAATTTTTTTTCAATGATCTTGGTTTTACAGGAAATCACAAAATATTGTAAGACTCACAAAAGAACATCAAAGGGTACTTCACTTATCCTTTTGTAAAACATCGATCTGACTCAACATTTTAGAGTGAAATGAGTAACTATAGTGACAGGATACGTTACAAATCTAGACTGCACATTAGAAAATATGGGTTTTAGGTTAAGACTTAGTTTTCAAAATATGGATTAACACAGAGCAGTAGCATTTTAGACTCCAAAAAATCAAGAATAATTCAGACAAAAATCAGCTGGAAGAAAAAGCTAGCAGGCAGTTGCTGGCAGGCTGGGCAGTGATGTGATGAAAAATCACAAGCCTGTGACATAATCCTATTAAAACCTTTTAGATAAGAACATAAATTTGCTTTAACTCTGGGAATAGAAGAAGTTTATATTTCTGTCTCCTGAAAAAAAGAAGAGCAAGAAACTTACTTTGTTAACTCTCTGACATGGGGAAATTGCTTTACTTGATTTGAGTATTTTTTGTAATAGCTGAAAATCCTCTCCAACAGCTATATAAATATTTAGGAATGYTTCAAATTTACACACATTTAGACATTAAATGATGAGATCGCTGGTGAGATCACTGCTCTGTTGAGCCATTGCATAGAGGAGCTGAGCAGGAGAAGTGTCATTTGCTAAATGATACTTTATGTATCTCACTGTAAAAAGGAAATTTGCCATCCAGGAAGACTATTTCTCTGATCTTCACATGACACCCAAAAATGCTCCATACTGTTCTTTTAGCATTAAGTATYAAAGCCAGCAGGAATCACATTTCATCTTATTGATAAGGAAATCAGCATTTCTGGGAGCTACCACACTTCACAAGAGACTGTAGTAGGCAAGGACAGGAGGAGATCCATTTGGTCCTGGAGATGGGTAGCCCTGACCAGTAGGAACAAGCGTGGAGAGAAGCAATGAGGAATCAGGTTTGGAGAGGAACCCCTGCATAATCAGGACATCATGCCCAAMACTGAGATAATCAACATGGGGATGGCAACAGCCCCCATCTCACACATCTGGATCTATAGCCCTTGGTGGTGGCAGCAGATTAGGCTGTTCAGGACCCTGACAGAGGCAAGGAAGACACTTGGGCCATACTGGAGCTGCTGTCCTGGGGCAGTCTGCTGCCACAGACGACTGCACGCCTTTCTTATGCCTTTTGGCACACCATTTTAAGAAATTTTCAGCCCTGTGCTATACATCTTTCGTATGCATACATATGTATATATAGACGTGTGTATGTGCCCATGCATGAACATGCATGCATGCATGTGTGTGTTATCAGAGTAAACACAACTGTGTGTGTGTGTGTGTGTGTGTGTGTGTTTGTGTGTATATGCACACACACAAACAGATATATAAACATATTTATATATAAATAACCTGAAAAAAGTCTAAAAAACATCAGATGACCACAGGTGACTGAAAGACAAATGAAATAATAAATAACAAAAGAAGAAACCATGGACATAATATGATTATTTGGGAATATAAGCACAAGCAGAGAAAAAGCTTACTAGTAAAGTTCTGCATTGAGAAATGGAGAAAGAACACCAGAAGAGATGAGGAATCTTGCTTATAAGAACAGTAACTCTGAAAGACTTGCAGGTCATAATAGATAATCAAAGCATAAATAAATTGCCAGTTTTTATGAATTGCATAAATAAATTGCCTAAGGGACAACGGCAATCTTTGGATGTATAAGCTGGGGACAACTTAGCCATATCTGGAAAGTTATTTATTTTTCTGATACTAATGCAACTTCACCAAAGGCACCATTTCTCATTTCTGGCATAATATATCATGAAATACTAGGAGAGGTTCAAAAGGGAGCCCCAGGGTTGATTAAAGAAGTGGCCAGCATAACTCCCAGTGAAATTCTAAGAAGTCAATAGTTTTGTTTATCAGAGATGTTGTTACAGAATATTTTCTCCCAGTTTGCACATATCTAAGTTAAAAAAAAAAACACAACATGGACTCTCTGAGCTAATATAATGCAAAACAAAGGCAGGCAGYCATCAGGTAACTCCAGAGCAGATATAAGACATAAATGACTGATTGTCATTAACCAAGACAAGACCTAAAAATAATTGCTCTTACTTCAACAAGCATCAGGAATGCCTGCTTTAAAGAGGGACAAGCATCTTGGATGTATCTGCGCAACTTCTGAAGGACAGTGTCACTGCAGAGAGTTTCATCTTCTCCTCTAACTGGATTTACTCTGTAACAGGAGAAAGACAGTCTTCACTATTTTAATCTCTCACCTTCTTCTGCTCACTGTGTTCTTCTTAGAGCAGGAAGAATATATCATCTCATTAAGACTCAAGGTTTGAATAAATAATAAGAGTGTGCACTTCGAGAAAGCATTGCCAAAAGATTATTTAACTGAATTTAATCAAGGATGATCATTCAATGAATACATTTCTCTCATTTTCAATGAATATGTATACTAAAGTTACTCAGACTAACAAAAAAAGAAACTGCCTACTTACTTATGTTTTTTTCTCATAGGAATTGTCTGCCTGTTTTCAAAGGCACTCCCAGGAACATGAAATTTTTCTAAAAATTGCTGCCAAGCAATTTTACCTGTGGCTTTCAGTCCATACCTGATTAAAAAAAAATGAATGGGAACAGTTTTTAAAGTTTTTCTTTTAAAAACACTATATATTCAGAGAAGAATTTTGAATTAGAATATCACAACTTCATTATAACATTAATGTATGCAACATTCATAATTAAGAGTAATCTTCTATAGCTTTTTTTTGTTACTAAATATGCAAACTGAGCCAACTTATTTTCTCAATTCCAAATGTCTAGCTGTGGAAGTGAGAATTCATCTAACCAAATGTATGCATCTGTACCTCACTCTAAGTTCCCTTTATAGTCATCGGGGAGAAACAGGAACTTTCAGGGCAGGATTCATTACATCCAAAAGCAGACATCTAAAACTGGTTAGATGAATCCTGCCCATTGTTCCTCTCCAATGACTATAAAATAGAGTCTAGGAGAAGCAGTTCAGATGTAGATGTTCACATGAGAGATGTCTACAATGAGACAACATTTAATGCATCTCATTATTTACACGTAACAGTCAAGAAACTAATTAAGGCAAATAGTTTGATTATTTTTTCAATCTTATGATTCTGGTTCTATCTAATTTGAAATTTCTGAAGGCCTTGGAAGCRTTAAACTGTGCTAAAAATCTGGGGAGGTTAACTAGTATCACGAGTAATTATTTTTAAAAAAATAAAGATCTGATGCAATGCCCCCCCCCAAAATCATTGGCATATCTCCTATTCAGTTTCAATGGTACAGCAGTACAGCCCAAGTGAGCATGGCTAAATGTGCCCTCCTTCACATAGTGCTCTCCTGTATTATCAGAAATATGCTGACTTCCTACTCTAGTCATCTCTGAAAAGTTTTTAAAACTGCTAATGCTCCTCAGAATGGTGGCAGACGGTGTTCAGAGTATTTGCTAGTCCAGGATACATAGGACAAATCTAAAAAATTACCAAATGTAGTCAGAGGTTTGTAAGACTTCTTGGATCTTTTACAAAAAAATTCCAATCTTTGGACCTCATAACAGTTTCTCAAGCTCAGCCAATAAAACAAAACCCCAAAGTTACAAGAATCCCAGCAGTTGCTCTTTGGCCCACCAAAATGTAACAGCACAGAGCATCTTCTGGCAAGAGATGGAGCCTGACTTTTTCCAATGGTCCTGCCTATGRCTAACATGCATGCAGCACAGTTCAGCAAGTCCAGCAGCTGATGGATAGCGTATCTTAGACTACATAAGCAATGCAGGGCTCCAGAGTCCAGAGCAGGCTGGGCAGAGCAAAGCACCCAGGTATCAAGGTAAAAAGCAGAAAGACAGAGCTGATATTTGAGTTTCACCAGGAGAGCCATTTCATTCCCCGCAGGAGGGGCTTTGCCAACAATACTATTGAGGGAGGAGTTATTAAAAAACTCTGTGTGAAGGAGAAGTATTTCATATCTGATTATTGTCTTGGATGAACGAGTATGAAACAAACAGTATGAAATAACAGATGATCTTTAAAATTAAGGCTGAGATAACAACTGTTATTTTGAGCCCCCAACTGAGATCCCTTCCCATTCAAATATCTATGGTCTACTAAATCACTCAAATCACACTATAGAGAGCAATTCTGCACTGAAAAYGAGCAACCAGCCAAAGCTGCGTCAATCAGAGTAACAGACCTCTCCACTTCTGCATCTACCTCTTTTCTCAGAAGCCACRCAGTTTCCACATAGAGGTTGGCAAGGACAACTGCCAAAATGCTGGGAGCTGAAGTGAACTTAGGAAGAAATGTGAACACAGATATGTGAAGAACTGACATTATTTTCTGTGGTGCTGTTAATCAATCCAGAAGATGTAGTGTTTTTCCCCCATTCTGCAGGTTGGTAAAAGATCTATTCCATGGGTCTGTCTCTTTGTGGCTGCTCAACACRACACTTTTTTTCTTGTAGCTTTTACCATAGAAAGGGATGAATCAGACCCTCATACAGGAGCTTAAGAGGAACTCATTAGCRTAAAGTTTTGTGGATCAAATTGAGCAAAGTCCTGTTTAGACAAAATGCTCACTAAAGTCAGTGGGAATAAAACCTGAGCAAGGACTTTGGYATATTTTGTTAATTCCAAAGCAATCTCTC
Organism: Rhea americana; assembly: GCF_003343005.1. Taxonomy (NCBI): domain Eukaryota; kingdom Metazoa; phylum Chordata; class Aves; order Rheiformes; family Rheidae; genus Rhea; species Rhea americana. The sequence continues at coordinate 1,861,951 of NW_028187100.1, forward strand.
TTCAGAGTCACCACACTGGTCCTCAGATTTCAAGCTCTGTTAGAAAGGCAGTAAGTATGGTATGCTGATGCCATCGGTGGAATAAGTGGGGCACAGAATGATCACTCCATTGCAGAGGCAGGAAAAATACTACATTTTGTGGGTGCTATCCAGTATTTAACCTACTATTGTATACCAGATTAAAGTAATTAAAAAAAAAATACTGCACGGTTTTTGGAAGTATACTTTTGGTCATCTTCTATTGAAAAGGAGTATACTTCCAGAAGATTTGACTGATAAGGGCTGTAACAGCATGGATATCTGGTGAAATCATGTGATGTATTGTCTAGTAGTGATCTAGTGATCTGCAACACAATAGTATCCACTGAAAAATTTTTAATCATCAATACCTTWGTGTTACATAAATAAAACATGACAGTAATAAAAAACGTTTAAAACTATCTCTGCTGCTAGTTTTTCTCAGGTTTTCAGTCCCGTGTTATATTCACCAAAGTCCCAACCAAGTGACACAATAACATTATATCCCAAATAAGGGCCACCAATTAGAAGTCTGAGAGGCCACTAGAAAAGGAAGTCTCATAAGATGAGGCCATCCTTTGGGAAAGCCTTTATACTGGTCACACATGACTTGCTCCCTCAACCCACACTCACACGCCTGCACTTGTGAAAAGACATAATGCATAGAATGCTCCAAAACACAACYAGAATATTTTCCATGTGGTAATACTGATATGTCGTGTAATTCATTCTTTCTGTTTATACAACTCTTTCTATAAGTTCAAGTTCATGATGTTTCACTTCTGAGTGAAAGAATTTTCAAGAGCAGAAATGATGGAATTCAGGGAATTTGGGAGTCAGATGAGTGATGTCCTTTGAATGAAGTATATCTCAGTGGTCTACCTCTGAAGTATTTGATCTTGCTGTAGCAGGGACATACACTGAGAGATAAATGCTTGGGTAATCTGGTCCTAAACCAGTCAGGGATTAAATCCTAGCTGAAGTCTAGGGCAAAACTGCATCAACTTAAATAGGCCCTGAATTTCACACCAGGAACCCATGAGATGTAAATACATCAACTATAAAATGCTGTCATGTATTATTTCTTATAAACAGCTCCCTGCCACATCTCATGCCATATTATTTAAATTTAATTTTTAAAATCTTGAAATCACATCCCTTGCCCGTCAATTGTTATTATATTTATTATCAGCTACAATTAAACTATTTCATTATTAGAATGAGATAACTATGAGAAAYTTTTGCTGTTGTTCTATTCAGCTGGTGGATCTTTCAAATTACATTATCTGAGAAATACCACCTAAGAAAGACGGCATACATAGGCTTGCACATTTCTGTTTACAGCATCATTAAAATGCCACTRTATTTTTCAAAAGTTAGAGAAAGCTCTAGTGGAAGAACACATACAGAAATCTTTTCACTATGCAACTGCTCTAAGAGCAAGATTTCCTTTAAGATTTAAGCTATCAAGTGACATGAATTGAAAGAAACTGTAATAGCAATTTTTTGACAAAATAATAGTTGATCATGGTTATATCACATTGTGAATGACTAGAGGCAAATCAGATTTATCTGCTGAATGCACAAAGCAATATGGTTACTGCAGATGATACTCTCATACAGCACCTGCTGCTGTAAAATATATATCTGCAGYGAGGTCTTTAAAGCTAACTAGTGCATAAAAGAAAAAATCAATTGATTATTTTCCTGGATGATTCTATACTTCAAGCAATTTAAATATGTAAACTATAAGTTGTGGAATTCTTAAATGGAAATATATGATCTKGTTATTGCCTTCCTCACTTTGTAGGATTTGGGTGCTTTGCCCTATTGTTGTAAAAGCTCAAGCAATATTTTGGAGTAAAAATGCTGTCTAAGAGTTAAGCTGTTTTTCTTCTTCTCTTTTACTAGCCATATGCCCTTAGCACAGTTGCCAACAAGTATGAAGTATCTTCTGGCAGTTTTCTTCTCTCAGTTTTTGGTTTCTGAGGATGAAAGATGAATCCTGAAAAAGGCTGGTCTAGATTTAACCAAAAGCCACACAAAAAACATCCACTTCTATGATAGTTTGGCTTTAAAAAAGGAAATATGGGTTTACAAAGTTAGTCTGCTTAAGTTCAAGGAAATTCTATCAATCATATCTCAAATGAGATTTTAGAAAATGTGCTGTAACCTAAATAGAGGTCTGCTGAGATCCTTGAAGCTAGGCCTGAAAATTTTTTCTATTAGTTTTTCTTCTGTATACTATACTGCCCAAAAGATGATCTGAGTTTTGGTGATAATACTGTATAATACCRCAATTAGATGCCTGATTAAAGTAAACTAGTATATTGATTTGAATCTAGTAGTTGACGTGATTCCTCAACTGTTTTTATATAAACATTTACAATGTCAATGCCTAAGTTCAAAAGATTTTTGTCTCAATATAGTTTAAATTCAAATTTCCAGGGATGAAATCACTTTACTCTGCAGCTCACAAATATCCCTTTTCTGTGTTTTTCAGTAACTATGAACAGGGCACAGTGAAAGCTTTCTGCATCAGTTCATTCACTGACTTTAGTTCATTGCCTCGCCACAGAAGCATCTTTAAAACAGCCAGCCTTGAAGAGTTACACTATCACTGTGCAGATACAGYGCAAACAGTGAAGCTGTTCTTCCAGCAAATTCTCACCATGCCACATCATTATTCACTTGAATGGAAGAGAATAATACTTCCTTTAAGAAATTAAATATGAATTTCAGAACAATAGAAGTAAGAAAACAGCAACTTAAAGCTGCTACTTCATTAAAACTATATACCTTCCTGCACAGGACTTGGCTTTTTTACACATTTCTATCAGTTTTTACACACTGTACTTTACACACTGTAACACAGGCACAAATGAAATGAATTAATGATGGTAGTCACTAAAAGCAATAATAAAGTTATGAGACAGCAATGCTAAAAAATGTCCCCTAAGAAAATAATATGGTTCTTACCTATTCATTAGCTCTTGAAAAGTTTCATTTGGTAAAGGAAATATAAAGCCATTTATGACCGACTTTAAGTAATCCAAAGACACAAATCCACTCTGACTGACATCAATTGCTCTGAAGGCTTTTTCAATGTCCTGATAGGCTGAACACAGCTGTAATGAATACAATTTATGGTGTTTTGTTCAGAAAAATCAAGYTCATGAAGCTTTTAAAACAATAATGCATTTTTTACAAGACCTTTTCAAATGTTCTTCTCTCTGAACTGATCAAATAGGTTACCCTGGCATGCTCTGACYGTCAGATGTTTAATTAATAAGCTCACTACAAAACAGTATTCCCAATCACAGACTCTCAAATGACAAGTCAGACAAGTTTCTCAGATAATAACTCTACCTCAAAATTCAGGGCTAAAAATACTTGGTGGATCAGCTTGCTTGATAACATCTTTCTTAATATAACTTTAAAACCATCCATTGCATAACCTCCTATCAAGGTTCTCTTTATTAAAATGGGTCGTTAGCACAATGAATGCTGGAAAATGTTGGGAGAAATGGAATAGTTAATATAACTGCTGTAAAAACATATTACACATTTCCTCAGTTATTTTTTTAATTCATGGGCTGTTGCAAAGCAGCTATGTGGAAGTGGTTTTGCTTATGAGACTTGTAAAATGCCTGAAAGTTGACTTACTGCAGATTTTGATAAGGCTCATGAAAGAATAGGAAGACTGGTTTGTTTTTCTGAAATGTTAGCTCACACTGGGTTGTTGAACACTGCAAGGATCCCTGAGGCTTTTCTTACCTTTCCCTCCCATTTTTTGACAAGCACCCCATCTGCTTCTAAGCTGATTGCTGTTTATTCAAAACTGCAGAAATCACAGAGTAAAGATAATGTATAGAGAGATTTTAGAAAGCCCAAAATAAACATCAAGGACTAGGGAGGGTGAGATGTATTCTGCTTCCAATCCAGGTCTTGACTTCCCTATTAAGGATCTAAAAAAGGAAAAACAGTCAAGATATCGATGTCCCTGAAACCTTGTGTATTCTTCCTCTCCTATCTTTTCAAGGCTGAGAAAGCACAGTTACAGGTCTGTGTATCCGAGTTTGTAATAAAATACACAATCCAGAAGTCTCAGCTTCTGCTTGCTTAGTGAAGATTTTCATGACATAAAAGTGCATGAATGAGTGTTGGAAAATTTGGTTTCCTTTCACCTTCYCATTGAGCAGCTGGAACATAGGTAATGTAGTGACAATTATGTTCCCCCATCATACTTAACTGTCTGTGGTAAAACCACATCTAAAGGCATGCAGAAAGGTCATTTGCCATATCTATTCTAGCTTCAATCTCTTTTCTAAGTTTGCCACCACATATGAAAAATTTGCTTCTGTAGCAGCACTCGCCCACTAATAAATTGTTTCATGCAGGACAGAAAATAATTGTCAGACAATGATAGCTAGTCATCAGAGTTAGTCATTAATTACTTTGATCTGACAGAGTGATCTAACAATTCACAGTATGAAACACCTTAGCTATCAAGCTTCAGTGTGCTTCCGTTTTGCTTAAGCCTTAGGAATACGGCATTTTAATACATATGTTTTTAATGCTTTGAATCTAGTAAGACTGGAAAGTGCGAAGTAAAATACAACTACCGCTGCTACCAAAGCTATCTGGCTTTAAAGTAAACAAGAAACACGGTGCATGAAATTTCTTCATAAAAGAAGCTAGCTTCCAAACCTGGCAATTTTCTTTTCCTGTGATGTCTGGCTCAGCCTCTCCATCTGTGGAAGTATTTCAAGATATTAAGGGCACTCTCTTACCTTCTCCCTAAATGCCCTCTCGGTGCTAGCCAAACTGCAGTCTGTCACAGCGCACTCTGCTGGTGAAGGCTGCAGAAGATTTTTCTGTTTCYGCTCCTTTATCTTCCGGCAGGTTAGTGCTGTTAAGTAAAACCGATTTTAAAAGAGTCTGCAGCTTTGTCAACTTAAAAAACAAACAAACAAACAAACAAAAACAAAAACAAAATTCTTAAAGGTTATTTTTGTTATCTAGATAAATATTTTTTAAAATAAATAAATAAATTTGAAATACAACTATCTTGTATTTCTCAAACTTGATCAGTAGGGAAAAAATACTGTAACAAATCAGTGCATTTGTAGTTATCATTTTCATTTTACGTTTCCTTGAAAACATTAATTCACATCACTCACAATCTTAACAGGTAACCTTATTGTGTTTAACAGCAGAAAGTACTACCAGAAACTAATTCTATCTCAGGATGATCCACTCTCCAAAATGYATTTTGGGGAAGGTTATGGAAGACAGTTTTGCTACAAGTTGTTGATAATAAACATACCTACCAACCTTGAAACCTCTAACCTACTAACCTCTTTTCTTTTCCATTTCATTTTCATATGCCTATCTCACTGTCCTTTCTTAGCTCCCACAGTCTTGGAAGAGCTTTTAGTTACTGTGAGTCAAATATTCCTCCTCAATGATCCCCCATCCACAGGAAAAAAGCAGTCTGTGGAATATTTCTTTCAGCTGAAATGACTGGCTCTTTTTGTGGTAGTGGTTTGTTGTATATTGGTCCATTCAATGTGCTGTTGGCAGGTACCTTCGCTGGGGTAAACGGACTGCTATGGATGTGGTATATTTGATTCACAGCCTAGCAGCAACCAGTACGTTGGACAAGACTCTGCACAAAGAAATGGCACAAAAGTCTTTCAAAGTTATTCCCCTGGGGCTGCATAAGAAACAAAATGCTGTTCAGTATGGACAAGGATACCAAAATATGACTACTCTGCCCTTAAGGCATGTCCTCCCTCTACTCTGGATGGCCTGATCACACAGGTTTTTCTTCCTATTCAACTAAAACTACATTTTTAATTATTTAAACTTATGCAAATTATTTGTGTGAACCTCAATTCTATTTAAAAGTGTCCTATTCAGTTTAGTTTTAGGTGATATTTATCCTGCTTGATATTTATCAAACAGTATCACCCAGTTTTGTACCTCAGAAACGTGTCAGAGAGGTTACCATTGATTTAGCTGCATGATTTTTAAACCTCCTTTTAAACTGGTGTTGTTCAGCAATTTTTTATAAGTACTCCACGCGGACAAAGCTCCACTTCTCAAAGCGCATGGGATGACAGAGATAAGACTGGAAAGCAGAGGGCAAGAGGTGAAATGAGGCTGAATTCAAGGAACTGTGAGGTACAGAGGAAGACAGGGGTGGAGGAACACCTCACAAGGCCAGAGTGGGAAGCGCTCAATGTCCGAGGCATCCCATGGTGGAACAAGTGGGGAGGTTGTGTCCCAGGCCCCATTAGGCAGCTGGGGTAATTATGAGGATTAATCAGGCTCAGTTCTAGGTACTGCAAAGGAAGAGGAGCCGAACTTCCTATGGTTATTTCTCAAGAATGTCAGTAGCCCACACAAGGAAATAAACTCTATTTTTGGTACTTATATTTGCTTTTACTGATTGTTACTGTCTTCGATGGTACTGCATTACGAACCTCTATATAGCCACACTGCAGTCATTTAAAATTGTCAGAAGACAAAGTATCATTAAAAAACCAGATATTCTAACTTTATGATTTTAAACCAGTTAGGCTTTCCCTAATCCTACTGAAGCCAATGTGAACTGGCAGCATGCAGGACCTTTGAACATCAGGCTATCCATTTAAAGTTGTTTCAGAAAAAMTTCCTGCCACCCAAGGGATGAATTTTTGTCAGGAAATGGATAATCACAATTCAGACTTCTGGACTGTGGGCTTCTCTTTTCTAGATCAGTATAGATTAGTTTATTTGGTTGTAATTCTCTTCATGAAGTGTTTGAGTAAAAGAAAAAGAGACACTGACGCTAACAGGCTCAAATTTTAGCTCATGCTGTTTAGCCTGCAAAATACAGATAATTCTTTATCGGCTTTCTTCTGCAGAACAAAGCTTAAATGCTGGGTTTTTTGAAAAAAATAAAAAGACATGAGAAAATAACTAGTTGTTTAGCCTAGAACCCGTGAATAATCCTATGACAAAAATATCATGTATGAACATGTGTGATGGAGAAAACACCTTGTTAAAGATACTAAATTAAATTTTAAGATATGCAAACATATTTACATTAYTTTGGAATGTATTGAAATGGTCTTTTAAAATTTTTTAACTTGAGCACCTTCTTAAACTCACACCTCCATAGGTCTGCACATTCATGTGTAAATCTGGTAGATTTTTGCTGTATAACACCTCAAACACAACCTTTTCCATCCACGTACAGGACTAAATCGCTGACTCCAGTCACCCAGCAACTGAATTACTGAAGCACACTTAGTATCACTGGAAAGATGAAAAGCCCCCAAATTTCCTAAGATTTTCAATTATTTTCTGAATACATACCTGGAACTTGGTTTTCTCTACTCTTTTCCTTAACTGTATCTGTATTTATGCCAAAATTCTTCAGAAATTCTTTATAATCCACCACATTAGAATCTCTAACACAGTAATGGTTCCACAGCCTAGAAAACAAGACATTTTTTACAGGACATTACTATTCTAAAACATGTTTGTAGTGAAGTGCAGCAAAAAATAGAAAATTATGTACAAAAGAATGTAAAAAATGAACAAGCAAAGAATGACATTTTTTCCTGCATTCCCACTGCATTCTTTTCTGGCCTCCTTCCTCTGTCCAAGATTATGTCTAAGTATGTGAGCTGTCTGCATAATATCATTCAAATCCTACATACAGTGCCATTTGGTTGGCCATCTACATGAACATGAATTTTAATGTATCTGCACAGAGAAGTTTTGCTTTTTATAATATAAGAATATTATGATATTCTTAAACAAATTCCATGGAAACTTATGATAAACCRTACCTAAACACTGTAACAACTTGTCTGGGTTTTACAGCAGCCTGGAAATTCTGCAGCAGCTTCATTTGGATTAAATGTGAACTGAACTTTGCAATTAGAACTCATTTCCACGTGGTATTAATTTTCAYAGTTTGGAAATTAATCTCTGGTTGCAAGAGCTTATTTTCTAGGTATTTCCTCTAATCTGCAGTGATGTTGATAATACTGTTGACAATTGCCATTCTCAGATTTTAGTCAATTGCTTGGAAAAATTGGGCCACTGTCGCCTAGTGTTCATTCACCAGAATGATAGTTTGTTACAGATTTGAGGTTCAACTTATCATAAGTTACCCATGGCTATCTCTGCAACCCCCTTCAGACGGCACTGCAGTGACTCATGCTTTTATTTTATCTTCCTAGTCATGAAACCTAGGAAGATGCAATTTTTAAAATGGAAGTTAAAATTCTGTTGTTTAAAATRGATCCATTAAGTCTAGAGCTAAAATGGCACCATTAGAACATCGTGTATATCACAGGCAAATAATTTTCTCCCAACTTCCACTCTCAGAATTTACTCCCATAATTTATGTCTATATAAAATAAAACTTGTGTTTGAGCAATGCACGTCTGACAGAAATGCATCTAGCTAGTCTTGATGAATTTGTTCCAAGGACTAATAACAGCTAAACTGAGCACTTTATTTTTCATTTGAATTGTCTAGCTAGTGAAGATATTACACTAGATGATGTAGTCACTTCTTAAACTCCTTTCTCCTTTTTTGAAGGCTAACCAGATTGTCTGCTAACATTAACCTCTAAAGCATTCAAARCATTCCTTGAATCATGATTGTGGCTTTTTTTTTGCACAGCTTTCCAACATCCTGGGCATGACAGCACCTGATATGAGACCATGTTCTGGTTTTGAGTTTGCCAATGTATGAAAACACAAGTGCCTCCTATCTCTGCTTAGTACTTTTTCTCGATATTTTGAGGACTTTAACCCTCTCAGAGCCTCATAGTAGAAGACTATGAGTGGAAGTTTAGCCTTTTTACCAGATCAGCAAGTCATCCAGCAAATTTTAAAAATTTTTGACTAAAAATTAATTTAAAAAATTATTACTTATGTAAGACTAATATTTGACTAATAGTCAGACTAATAGACTAAAGACTAATAGTATTTATTGTTCTATTTTAGAAATCTATGAAAAATGTCATTGAAAACTACAGTAGCCACAATTTTTCCTGGTATGTGTTCTAAAATCTCTAAGYCTGCATTAGGCTTTCTAATATGCAATGGAATATTTTTATCATATTTTGACTAAAAAAAGAAAAAGGCAAGTTATACTCATAATGAACTTATGGTGGGAGGACCTAGAATTACAGAAGTATTAGAGGTGTTCACACAAGATAACTCCAGTTTACATGGCAATCCAAGCTGCTTCTCTAGTCAACCATTAGCAGCTCTTCAGAGTGGTGGAGGTAATTCAAGTCACATAAATTAAAGWTCTGTCAGAGAAGCACAATGAATTAAGACTACTCGGCTGAAGTAATTAGTGCCCTGAAATGTCTTGCCTTTCTAATGGACATTGCACTCCAGAGCAAGSATACTGGATCTGCTGCATTCTTCAGCCCAGTCTATTTGTGGACAGCAAGTCATCTCAGTGTAATCACCAAACCTGCAAATCCGTATGCATGTCATTTATTTTTCTCTGCTGAGACCACCTGGAGTATTCTCATCCTTAATGTAAGCACATAGGTAAGTATTTGCATGATCAGAACCTTGATTACATCTAACTTTCTCTGTTTTGCTTTCAAAAGATTCCAGTACAGTCTCGGAGTCTCATTGTGAGAACAAGAATTAAACAACATTTAAGCTCTTGAGAAAGAAGACAAATCCCACCCATTTAATAATCCAGTACTTGCATTAATATGGAGTGCCAAATTCTGCTTTCAATTTATTGGACCATTCAGGTGATAAAGAGAAGAGAACCCGGTCAGTCATTGGGCAAATGCCATTTGGGACAACTAAGCAGAACTGCATTGTAACATCCCCTGTTTTCCCCTCTGTTCTTTGGGTTGTGTGTCAAGCTGCGAAGGAATGATTAGCTGTTAGGGTCACCATAGTCCAATCACTTTTGTGAGGTACTGAAAGACAGGAATTCTTGATCCCAAAATTAGATAAATTAATGCATTTGAGAAGTCATTGATGTGCCTCTTGCCTCAGTTTCCCATCTGTAAAGCTGTAATGATAATACTGCCCTACCCATGGGGCTATGTTGGTTATCACAGTAAATCATATACCTTTGTTTTGATACATGTAAGCTGTGAATATATGTATAATTCCTGGAGGAGTTCACTTCTTTTCCCCAGCAATTCCTCCATATCCTATTTCACCCCTCAAGCCTCTCTTTATGTCTTATCAAAGGGTGAGGATTATCTGTGAATTTATTTTCAGGGAAATTTTAAAGAATGAAGATTATTTTAGCTTTGAGTTGTACATATGGAAATACAGAATGAATACATAGACAGTACTTTGACATCTGTGAAGTGCGATAGAAACACATATAATAAAATGCATAGATTCACTTCCAGTTTGAACAAACTTTTCATGCATACATTCAAAATAAAAGGAATACTTTAAAAACATTTGTGTGATTGGATTATTTGAACACTGACAGTTCTATTTTACAAAAATGCAATGAGAAAGATCAGGTTAATAGTATACCTTAGCATCAGGAATGACACCTTGGCAYATTTTAGGAGTTCTAAAATTCTCCCTTGTCTACAGCTCCATTTTTGATCTACTAAAATAACCCAATACACAACCAAAAAACCCAGATATACACACAAATTATTGTGGCCTTAATACAGAACAGAAATATTCTTCAGTCATTATCCTACATTAGTGACAGTTTTCAGCAACTGATGGAATACTCCATTTTCTAGCACATGAAAAGCTGCTTCCCATAGAAACTTTCTGTTACTACTCSCAGGCAATTTCTGCTGTTTTGAACAAAGTGCCTTACTATAGATCAGCATATATCAAGGCTGAAAAGTCAATCCCATTTGATAAAGAAATAGAAATACAGAACTAATTGCAAAAATTGTTCAAAATTGCACTTTGCCAGCACTTCTTTATACTCCAGCTTCTTACACAGGACCTGAAATCCGCATGAATAGGTGAGGATCACCATCATGCTTTGCATATCCTTACAGAAGGGTTCAGGATACACCTGGGACATGTGTGAGAGAYTGAATTGCCACCAAAATTGGGCCAGAGTCTACTATGATGATAAAAATCAGTAAGATTTTGCTATTGCCCTCATCTGGGCATATAAAGAGAACACAAATTACATAGCATCATTCTTGAGTAACCTATGTTAATATGCCTTAGAAAACAAATTAGTGATCCTAATCATCACAATGATTAGTTTGTGATTCTGTGATTCTGTGATTTTTTAAATGTATTGACATTATTCCCAAAGACCTTTAAACACTGACAGCAATCTCTTTTATCCTTCTCTATAAAAGGAAGGCAGAAAACAAGCACTACCACAGGGTRATTCAGAGATCCCAACTCATGGTCCTCCTCTATACTACTCTCTGGAGATGCTGTTCTCTTTTCACTTACTGTAGAGGGTACCTAGGCTGATGAGCCTCCAGTATGTTAAGTTAGCCTTTGAATTACCTTGCCCTTCTTGCCATCAAATGACTTCCCTATTTTTTCCTGACTTCCCTATTTATTTCCCTATTTATATAACATAAATTAATTCATAGGTTGTCACATGAGAAAAATACCTGCTTATCTTCAGTCCCGCTTATGTTTGACCACTGTTTCCTCTATACACCCAGGATGAAAGCACTGGATTGAACCCAGTTGAAATCAAGGAAAATACATTCATTAAGGGGCATTGGATCTGACCTTCTCTAAGGCCCTGTTCTTGCAAACACACATTCTTTCAGAGTACATGAATCCAAGCCACATTTAACTGTAATGCTAGTTTTGGCTCTCATAGGCTGAAGCACCCATTCCTGTACAGCCATAATATCCTTGAATYAGTGCCATGAATACAGCTGGACTACCTAGATCCATGAGAGATCTTTGCACAATTTTTCATTAAAAGCTAGAAGGTATGTATCTCAGTGCTGAAAAGACTGTTATACAAACATCCACGGGGAAGGTAATATTGTTCTATACATTTTAAAGTTTTGTTTTGCTTTTAATTTCAGTTTATATTCCTGAAGAATCACTCTTTATTAATAATTTTCAGAAGACTGAAACAATTCACATTTAGTAAGTGCAGAAATGGGTTCTGGTTTCCCAAGTGTCAAAATATGCTAATTATAAGTACAGCTACTTATTATTTTTCTACTTTCTATTTTTAATGCATACAAACACCCTTTAACTGTTAAAATTCAAAACTAAACAAATGTACTCATTCTACTTTTTATGAATCCAGCCCATTGTTCAAGAAAAAGAAATCATTCTTTACACAAAGATTTGCTCTGAAAATGCTGCCAAAGAAAATAACTTTGAGTTATTTGCTGCATAACTGCCACATGAGTACATTAAGGGTGCCTAGGGACAGCTTCGTCTTGAGCACATGACTTTTAAGAAAAAGCTTTTAAGTTCCATACTTAAAAATTGCTGCCATATCCCTTTTCTTTCCTTGATTTTTAAATTAACTCCACTTATCAGATACAGGGAGAAATCAGATGGATTTTGTTCCTATATTTTCAGTCATTTATCTAATAATGAGGTTTGTATTGCTCAGCTGCAATGAATTAAAGACATCATTGAGATTGTTAAGGTAATAGGTTTGTGTGTGTGTTAGTGTATGTATGTGTATATACATATATATATATATACACACACACACATATATGTACACACACCTATTTCCTATTTTTATATATATAACATACACACATATACGTGTGTGTGCATATTTATATATATATTTCATAGGTATTGTTTCCCAGAAAAATGGAGAATGTCAGCACTGGTATGAAACCTGAATAACTTGCCAGCCCATTAGGATTAGATGATCAAGACTGCCTAACTGTGAAAGCCTAAAAGCTCAAGACCTGGTATCTGGACTTAAGGAGAGCTATTTTTCACATAATCATGTAAGTCTTTGGATGAGAGGTCCATCTGCAAAGTGTTTGCCTCTTCCTAGGTAAGACTGGGTTTCAGAACCAGTAGACTTCTGATTTTTTTCAGAAAATTTTTAATATCCTTTTGGTGAAGTAATACAATTGCTCTGTCTCTCTAGAGTTGCACTGGCCAATCTGAAATAAATGCTATAAGAACAAACAGTGCTCTCTAGCAGGGTTTGTGGATCCCAAACACATCTCTTTGAAAAAGAGTATTTTCCCTAGATCATCCAGTAAGTGTCCCCAGACCAGATGTTTYATGGGCTGTGCCTTATGTCAGGTTCCTGAGAGCAAAAGCCCTCTCAAATATTACGGGACCAATCCAAAGTCCATTAAAGTTAACTGAAAGACTTGACATTGTGTCCCAGAATGACCATAAGAGGGTTTATGGGAAAAAATATTTGTTAATCAATCCAAGGCAAATATTCACCAAGCTATGGCTTGAATCAGAAACAGCTGCAGAGTCCAGAAGCAGAAATAAATTCAGGAGACCACACTGTGAAGGGGCAACAGGAAGAAAAGTGGCAGCAGAACTTTATCCAAGTAATAATATCGTTTTCTTTTTGTTCTAGATCACTGCAGGAAGWAACACCTTAAGAGAATTATGTTATACTGTAATTCAAAATTAGAAATCTGAAGGACAACAGGGGCCAAACCTTCCATAAAATTCATTTCATCTAAAAATCACAGCCACGAGCCCATACTGCTGAAGCTATATTGTCCAGAGAAACATGATAAAGATATCAGAGAAATGTGGTCTAGCAGCTAGCTGAGCAGCCAACACTCTAGAATCTCCCCGGACCCACAGCTTTGACGCATAGATTGTTTAGATTTAAAGAAACATCACTGAAAACCTCAAAAATAAAATATAATTTATTTTCTTCTGATTAAACTGACTTTTTAGGTTGCTCGGCTTGGAATATGACACTCCAATCTTCTGCTATAATACTGTTGATATACACAGTGTGAGGAGGGGAGCTGAGTGGGAAAAGGGGGGAATAGATACATCTAAACAGTCTAAAAAGACTCTTAGCATTTACTTGGCCCGCCTACTTATCTCACCCCAGCATGCTAAAAAATCCTAAGAAGCCCAAGCATTTTTGTCACACTAGGGTATAATTCTTGTCAGGGAATTTCCTGGATGATAATTCAGAGAATCTAAATATTCAATGGGAGATACAAAAATCTGCCACATTTTGCTTAGATTTTTTGTTATTTGCTTTAGATTTTTCCTGTTTCTCAGCCCTTGTCAACACTCTCAACAGTCCTGATTTTTGGGATGGCTGAGTGAATCAATAAGGTTCCTAGTCTGTGAAAAAGAAAGCATTTTTCTTGCACAATTTATCAGGATCTCAGAGGAAGACAAAGATATATTTGAAAGATAGCTGAGGGCATTTAGACAGGAATTTCTTKGGTTTCCCGTGCCTCCTCAACCAGCTATGATATAGACAAAATAAACCTAGTTAATATGACCTAAGTTTCTCACTTGGACAATATTCTTTTAGGGCATGATGATTACAGGAAATACATGTTTTGTGCATTAATAAACATGCAGAYAGAAAAGCAGATTTGCCAGTACACTCCTCTGTTTTATGTTGTCCTTGAGATCTAACTGGATCAGTGCAGAATTATTAGCACAGAAGTCAACTTGACCCAYGATTTTAACTGCACTTTCAGAGGAAAAGCCTTTATTCCTTTGACTGGGCATKAATATCCTTCCTTAAATGTATTATTAGCATTAATGACCTTACACTTTTATTTTGAAAGCAGAATACACTTTCAGTTACTTTATGGTCCATCCATAATACGAAATTCAGGTATAGTGTGAGTATACTCAAACACTCTCAATTTTAATAGGCTTCTTCAAAAGAACATCACAGTAGTTTTTGTGATATYCCATCAGTAACAAAAAATGCTAAATTTTATGTCTATACTATTTCTGATATTCCATTGTTTCATACAGAGGTGACTCTGTACCATTATTTGTTAAGCTTCAGAAATTTATCAGACTAACTTCATCATTTTAGAGCTTTAAATCTTCCAAATAAAAATTTGTGATCTTTTTTATTATTTGGTACTTTTGAGATGTAGTAACATTTTTATAGATTTATTACTTTTCAGATTGCAATGCCAAACACAAGGTTTATTGTCAAATAAAGTATCATTTTGTTTTTTTCATTGCCTGTGTTAGAATATTATTGCTTCTGTTCTACTATTGCTCATACCAAATTATTTAATTGGTTTTGTTTAGATCTAATCCTGGAAAGTATCCCAGCCAGAAAATATACAYGTAGTGAAATAGCGTGACTAGGCAATAAGAATGGACTAAAAATTATTTTGGAAGTTGTTCACAATGAAAAAAAAAAGCAACCAAATAAAAAATCCAAACAAAAATCTTCAAACAATAAAACAYTATTCTAATTTACTTCATTTTCTTTTAGGCCCCTACCCAGAAAATAATATTTCCTGCTGGATTTCATAGAATCCAAATCCATGAAAAGTCATTCATAATTATATGAAGTAAACCTTCAGAAACAAAGAGTCAGACTCATGTTGATTTAGGGAGGTTTGTAGCTATTCTCCCTGCATGTCATTGGCATCAATTTACCAGCACTGTCCTCACTTGATCTCTTTCAATAATCCCATCACAGTGGCTTTAACATAGAGGCACAATCTTAGAAAACCCCTCAACACAGATTCTCGGAAAAACTCCACATCACGCTCCTCAGATTGGTACTCTCTCTGTCATGCCAAGGCCATGCTGCTTCCTGAATCCTCTACAGCAGTCAAAGAACTGGCTATTTTTCCYTCTCACTTCTCTGCTCTGAAAGAGCATGCTCTGCTATAGCTTCTGTCAGGGAAAGCTAGCAGAGGCACTGAATCCATAATGTTTGAAGTATCATATGGACTCCTAATATTAATAATATTTAGCACTGAAGAAGCAGARCAATCTAGTTTCCAAACACTACAAAAACTTCACATAATCTCTTGGAGGCAAGCAAGTATTATCCCCCTATACAAAATCACAGACTCCAGATCAAAAAGGTTAAGTGGTATGTCTGAGTTTCACATTCAATCAGGTGCCAGTCATTGAATCTGGGTTATTGTGCCCCTAAATCAATCGTCTGCTTGCTTTCTGGCTTTACCCTTCTTGGAAGCAGACTCTTGAGTTTCCATTTCACCATATTATTTTATGTGAAAATCATGCTATGGGATAGGGAAGCAGATCACAGTATCACACTTCATGTAAGAGTTTCCTATTCACTGCTTCGAGCTGCACAGGATGTAAAGGTGTGCCATGCTACCATTTTATTTTAAATAACAGCATCCTCCTACCACGCAGATAAAAAAACAGCTGTATTCAAAATACCTGCAGCGATTCAGCAAAAGCATGAAACAGTGGATCAGAGTTGCTGCCTTTTTCAAAGGCAAAATTTCACCAGACACCTGGTAATCAGGATCTTTTTTTCTGGAGAGAGGCAATAGCTCTCAGCTTTCACCACTCACTGATCTCAGCAAGAGTGGGAAGCCTCTTCCCATACAGAAGCCAACCGCTCCAAATCCCCGTGAAAGAATAAGGGCTCTTGATCCAGAGATCAGGTCTGTGTCCTGCACACRAATGTTGTCTTCACTTGGACTATTGGTTCTGCTGAATGGTATTTCAAGAAGGTTTTATATATTTCATGTGTCAGCCAAAGAAACTGAAGAGGTCAACCAACAGGCTCTTGTAACACCTCCTGTCAGCAGAGTAGGGAAATCCTTTCCTCTGCTCAGTACTTCTTTCTCTGAAAGAGCCTCTGGGGCTCTCGTTCTCTCTTCTGTTCAGCTTTTGATCAGAGTGGAACAAGTAGGCACCAGCATCTCCATTCAGCCTCCTCRATCCTGTTCTGGTCTGAAGCCAAGAAAGTCCACCCCATATGTCATTCTCTGTGAGACTGCATTCAAGAGGAGTCCCAAATGTCTCGCCACTATCTTTACCACTACCACTGCCCCGCTTYGAAAATCAAGCTGACTGAAGCTGGGTTAAATTCTGATGCAGAACTCATTCTTTCTGGAATGAATTACTGTCATTTTTATCCTTACATATTATTGCATCCATTTAGTTAAGAAAGCTGTAGGCTACAGCTTGCACACAGCAGACAAACGGGCAAATTAGCCTCCCACAAGCACCCCCCAGCCAGTGTCATCCAGAAGATCACAAAGGCCCCACCATTTATTAGTATTCTCACAGAGAAATCTTAGTTGTTTTCTTACTTACTTTTCAAATTCTGAGTCCTTCATCCTAAAACAGGTGATCTCAATAATATGCTTTAGCGTGTGCCTTTTTATCTGTCCTGAATGGTTGTAGTCAAAAAGTCTGCAGTTCCTGATAATGCTTTTCACATTCTTCGCAATCTACAAATTACAAGTGATTTCAATAAACAGGAAACTAATACTGACACAACTGACACGACTGCAAGCACCGGAAAGCATTGCTAATACATAATATAAAATGTCATTTTATACCYTTTTCAATAATACAGAACAACCTTTCCTGGCATAGTAGGAAATATAACAATAACACTCCATAAGAAATGAATATTTTGCATTTATTGAATGTCTAAGGCAATTTCCTTTTAGAATGGCACTGGTAAACTTGAAAACTCTTTTATGCAAAGCGATGAATTTCAGATACAATTCATATATTAAACAGTAGACAAAAAACGTGCTTCCTTCAATGAATGAAACCTAGACATTTTCTAGAAACCAAATATCAAAGATCATAGCAGGTCCACATTTCGTAAGTATCAATGCCTTTCATAATATTAGTTAATTATTTGTGTTCTACATATACTGAAACATTCATTTTTTTCTCTTCATTTCAAAAATTACCAAAAACAAAAAAAAAAAAAAAAAAAAAAAAAAAAAAAAAAMCAMAAAGGAGATGAGAGGGCTAACAGAAAAAGGATACCRGGGACAAATTAATGAATATATTAACATTTTAGCAATTGCAACTCCCTTCTCTAAGTCTGTTAAAACTCTCTGTAATCCTGGCCTTAAAGTACACCTACAGATAGAAAATTGACAAAAAAAAAAGGAATTTTCAAGGGTTCTGTGCTTATTCTGTTCTATGCTGAATTTGCTCAGAAGCCTTGTTTAAAAATATCTCTTTGTAACTGCTACTTCTGCAAATACAACCTGGGAATTGAAAGTCAGGCTGTGTTCTTTCTGGCTCACATAATAGCAGCAATAATAAAGATTCTGCCACTGCTACTTACTCATTCATTCAGATGCGGCTGCCTAAGCCAGAATTAAATCCAGCTCAGTTGCATATGCTCTGCAGTGCTACCAGGAATAACAAGGAGGAAAAGTAATTGGAGGAAATCCTGATCACAGTGAAGTCAGGACTTCAGTGGAGCTAGGATTTCGTATCTTATTTGTTTGTTTTAAACAGAAGAGTTGAGATTCCAAATCTGGTACTCCCATTACTGAGCACTTATACAGAGTGATATAGGCCTATCTGTGGCTGTAACTACTCACTGAGGTAAGCAAAGGTTGCTCAGAGAAAGTAGCTATGAATCAAAGCAACCAGATTTGACTACTCCTTGGCAACTCGGCCTGGGTAAAAGGGATGGAAGAGGACAGATTTTTTTCTCTGGCTAAAAACAGAATGAAAAACAATTTTTATTCATAAAAAAATTTTTTTTCCTACAGTGATGTATTTAAGATGGCATGACCAAATTCAAATAAAAAATGATTAGGCTTCACCAAACTAGACTAGAATTTGTCTTGCCATGATTGGCAAAATATTTCCACCATAACTCCAAGCTTTTCACAGAGAGAGAAATGCAAAAATATTAACTAATTTCTCCCTGTATACCGGTTTAACTGAAATGGGCTATTTAATGGATGAAGCACAGGTYTGGACACCACGTTGTCTGGCACTTGCATTTTTCTGCCAGCTGGGTATGACAGGTTAAATAAGTACCAACTAGTTTATGCTACCAGAATCTTTCAGCAGAGATACTAGMAACAATGTTCCTGCTTGCTCTCCAGAGTATTAAGGCTATCACAGCACTTTCAGCAACCACAGGGCCTTGCCATAGTGTCTTTGGCATAATGTTCTCTGTTGTCACTGACATGTGCCAGCTGGCTGCTGCTCCCCACCCCAGCAGTGACTGCATTTCAACAGCATTTATGCATGTGAAGCACTTGGGGATCCCTTGGGAAGGGAGAGAATGAATATTTAAAAGTATTTTCTTATACTTCAGAAGCACAAAGGGTATCCACTGAAAATACGTCCTCCATAGATATTGTAACAGCAAGGACTTCCAAACGTACTCTTATGCAGACTGCAATTTACTGTGAAAAGATTTCCTGCCACAAGTTCATTTTTATAGCAATGCAACTGCCAACTACTATATATCAAGGCATTTCCCTCAGCAACTGCATGTCCCATAGATCGCTACTTGTAAGGTGTCACCTGTGCCATGTGTTGCTTCCGTCTCCCAGCCTTCATGGAACCTGCCTGGTGGCTCAAGATATTTGGCAAGGGCAGGAATGAAGATCTGGAAAGGGGCTTTCATGCACTCCTGTTGCCTCAACACATACCCTCTCTCTGGCATTGAATGAGTCAGAGAGAGGCTTTAGGGAATGCCTGAGACAAACAAGCCCCTAGCATTATGGATAGGAGAACTGTGCTTTCCAGAGAAGGCAGCAGGCTGGATGGGGAGGCAAGGGAAGTTCTGCACAGATGTGCTGAGATGGTTTGCCTATCGAGGGGGATACGTATGGGAGAGACTGGGACAGATACACTCTTTCTTCTGCAGGGAAAAAAAAAAGAAAAAAAAGCTGCTTGCCCTTGACATGAGGATCAGAAGCAAAATCTGTGTGTTCAAACTTGCAGTTGCTGCCCCTCATTAGAGTTGTTCTGTCACTCTAATAAACAACATATGGGAAATCTGGAGATTGTTGTTTGCCAAAAAAAAAGCAAAAATAGTAAAATTTTAGCRGTAGGAATGGCATATTCTACAGAAATATGCTGTAAGGAGTAAGTTGGGGACACAGTGGTAAAACAYGTTGCCTTCTTCCATTTTTGTGAAAATGTGTCAAAAATGTACAAATTAGCAATGAAAACCCCATGCACTAACACCTGGCACCATCTCTGGCAAAAGGACTAGAGCTCAGATGTGCTTTCAAGGCAAAGCAGGCAACACAGGACAGCTTGGAAGCTAACTGCCCCTGTCASTGTTCCTGGAGGGACTGCTGCATCACATCTCATATCATGGGGTCTCCAAAATAACATTCCAGGGAGAGAAGGAGGTGCATTCCTCCATGTGAGCCAAACTGCACAGGGCAGGAAAAGCAAGACCTTCAGTCACTTCGCTTCCACAGTCCATCTCAGGACAGTCTGATAGCACTCTGTAGCAGTCTCACTGTCTGAATGTCTTTTTCCTTCAGCTAGCACACCCATGCAGAGATACACACTTAGATTTCTTGCCCTTCATAGCATTCTACTATAAAAGGCATCAGTGGAAGAAGAGGGTAGGGGAAGCTTTTAGAGTTATGAGATATGCATCATTACCAAATGGAAGATTTCAATCTGCAAAGATCTATCAATCTAGTATATTACAGACAGAGATACATGTATCATACTTTGTTTGTTTTGTTAAAAAATAAAGAAAGAAAATAAATGCATGAAAAATATTCTTCTCTTGCTATAAACACATCAGTGCTCATTTTCTCTATATTCTACTTTGGGCCATTTTGTGTAAAATCTTTAATTAAAGTTTTTCTTTGAAATTGTCATCATCAAACCAGAAGAAAGAAAGTAAAAAACGGAAGGACACAGCTGTGCATATACGAAGTGCTATTCAGTACCAAATGAATTGGAACAAAATAAGTATCGTGACTGTTATGCTCTTAGTTTTGGCTCTGTATTCTCAGTAGCACAGTCTAACTTGTCACTTTATATTGATTCCATCTGTTTACACTCTGCAGAGTATTGGCTTCCTACGGTGAACATTTCCTATTTACCAGCTGGTAAAGATAGGCCCAAATCAGATAGAAAAGAATTAGACTATTTTCAGATCCTCATAAATGTAAAATCAAAATTAATGGGGGAGGGGAGATAAAAGTAGGCGGAGTGAGGAAGATATATGGGCCTGATGCTTTTTCATACCAATAGCCCTTTATACCCCTTGAACAATTTTTAGAGACCTTGAAATTCGTGTAATGAGGATACAAAATAAATAAATTTCCAGGCCCATTTTTACATTTCACATTTACAGTAAGACTGTTCATGAAAAGTGCATCAATTCTAGTACTTCAGTAATCTTTAAAGAGAAACAATTGGGGTCTCACACAAGCTAGCTAGTAGTGAGACTTTCACATAAAATAGATGTGCACATGCAGAATAGAGCCATCTTTGTATGCTGACAAATTGAGTTTTCATTATTTCCTTTTCTTGCTTGCTGGATTACTTTCTTAAGGAGACAGTATCATTTGGAGGTATGGACTCACCTCCACAGAGTATTTTTGCTGTTATAAAAAACTATTCTAGGCTGCAACCGTTTCTTGAACACCGACTTATTTTTTAACATTCAGGAACACTATGTCACTGAAATCTAGGCTCCTTTCTGTGATGGCATGTCCTTTTGCAAATATTATTGGCGACCAAATTCTGTTCCTATTTTTGAAGTTCTAGGAGCCAAATCAGTGAAATTTCACTCAATATGGAGGAAGAAGACAGGTTTGGGTGCTTGGGAGCTCAGCAGCCCTTTATTGAACAAGTCTCTACTGCACCAAGGCAGCAGCATGTAGTCAGGACATCCACTGGCCAGGATCATGGAAAAGAAAGGTCTGGGGTTCTGGAATTATATGAAAGTACACACATAAAAAAGTGCATAACTATTGCAACTACACTGCTGCCTTACTTCCTCAAACACTCACTGAGTCAGTAGAGAAGAGCTTTTTCATGCACCATCATTCATATACCCAGGCACACATCTGTTTAGCATTTGGCCCAGCTTCCTGCTGGGAAGGCTCACAAAGCAGCACTGRGGATTCTAAACATTGTGGCCATTTTCCTACAGTATTTTCTACAGCTGTTACTTCTCTTCCTTGATTTTTTTTAAACTTGCTTTTCCCAAGATACTGACCTTCAGTAGTAACATTTTATTGCATATAACTAGAAATGATGGAGACACTCCTACAGTCAAAGCTAAACCTAASAGCTTTGCCGTGGCATTCGAAATATTCAAAATTTTTTCCTAGCTTATCTTTGCTTTACTAAGCAGGTACGGTTAACTACAAAGGCAGTAAGGTGTACTTTCCACAAGTACAACTGATAACTTTAGCATCATAAAAGCACTCAAGGATGTGTTCGGATCATTTGATTAAATGAAATGTCAGCACAGCTACAGTGTCTAACTGCAGCAGAGTCATGAGAAATCCAAGGCTGTCTGTCAGATCTCAGTTCCCCTTTGCTTTTCACTGACTTGCTGTTTTCCTGATCTTGGAAATTGCTGTAGTTATAAGGCCTAAATAGAGGTATATGTGCCCAGGTTTATGTGGCAGGAGGTCCAAACATGCATTTCTTTTTCTCCCTACAAGGAGAAAGCTGGTATTCTTTATTTTATGGAGGGCATTAAGACTTTTGTTCTCTATTTTTTTTTTAATGTGCACACACAAATTCACAACCCAGTCAAAGTAACAAATATAAAYGTATCCTTAACCGATGAGGGGCATTCAAATGGAAACACAATATGGTTTGGCTTGGGACTAACTACTGTGATATTTCACTGATGAATATTTATTTCAAAAATTGTATGAGTTCTCAAGTGTATCTGAACAATTATCTGCATACATGATACACTTACATACCTTGAAATACTTATTTAACTGAATTGTTCCTGAAATATTTATGTAGTAGTAACCTCACCTTAAGTTAATATTTTCTGTTAATAGAGCTATTATATGTATTTTTAGTATATTTCACAATGTCCTTAAAAAAACATACTACAGAACCTTGTAAACTAAATGCGCCAGAAATCTAATTAGGACTTTGGAGGATATTTTCAATTCATAAATTCTATAATAAGAAGATATTTCAGCTGTTTCTTTTGTGATAGGAAATACTTAACATGAAAACGTAAATGTTACTCTTCAGTTAGCTGCATATAGCCAAATGAATAAAAGCTATGGCATTAATAATAACTACATCCAGCTATGATTGATAGGCTTTTCTACAGTGAGGAAAGATTGTCTTGGATACAATCTGTCCTAACAGCCTTGCGATATGTTAATATTTTATTCAGACTAGAGTGAGGATATATTCAGACGTCTTTCTCAATGTAAGGGAAGCAAATGGGTTGCAAACACTACTGCAGCCCTGAGGTGCAGTAACAGCTGTGAAATCAGGAAGATTTTATTTCACTCTCCCAAATTACAGGCCAAGCCCATGCCAAGCACAGCAGGAGGTTGGGTTTTCCTTGGAATTTACATCAGGTTATGTTTAAGGTATGTTTTTCTTCTATGAAGAGTCTTGGGGTAGAGGCAGCAGACTAATACAATGCTCTAGAAGGCATGGAATACTTTCCTGAGGAGCTCCGTGTCCTTGAAAATAGTAACTATTATCAGGCATGATATCTGGCATTGGGTTAACTTAAAAATATCCAAATATAATGCAAGATCACCATGGTGACAGATAGATTTGGTGGCTGRATACTTTTAAGCAAAAAGAATGTAAATGCCTAAGATGCCATTCTTCTGATATGATAAAATATTTTACAATAGTATTGCAAACAGGTAAACAATTATGGAAATTGTACTGCCACAGAAAATCTGGTTTCTTAAATAAATCAGGCCTTGTTATTTGAGCCAGAAGCATTTAGTAATTGAGAAATAAAATCACAGTGCGATTAACACAGTCCTATGCCAGAGATCTGTTATAAGACAGCTCAAAAGAGAAGAGTGCTTAGGTTTCTGATGCTAAAAAGGGATTCTCAGTGAGGATTAGAGCAGAAGCTTCCAAAATACTACTTAGTATTTTRGCATCATTAAAAAACAAACAAACAAACAAACAAAAACAGTAACAAAACCCAAATGCACCATTTTGACCAGATCTGCATTACGGAACCGCATGGCAGCATCCTTCTAAAGATGTTACTAAATTAATATCAGTATACCAGCAGCACCAAATATTTATTATTATATCTGAAGTGAATTACTAYACCAGCACTTAGCTGGTATTATTACCCTGGTCAACATACTTTCTCTTTGAGGAGGGATTCCAGTTGACTTAATGTCATCGTTTGGCTACTTCGGCTGTTTTTCAACCTAAAAATAAATAGTATCATTAAAAAAGATTAGATGTTTGTGTAACACACACATTATAGTATTGTTGAAGGCCACTGTATTGACATCAGTGGGATTTTTGCCTTAGCATGTGAAGAACTACAAACGTATGACAATGGCTTGATCTTGCTTTCATTCTAGCTGTTGTTCACAGCCCTGCACTGCTTCTTGAGAAAACGTCCACAAATCTAGATCCCTTTGGGCAGAAGACAGATGTGGCACCCATTACTAGGAACTTTTAAAAATCTATTTAAAATAAAATAATAAAAAAGATACGTTAACTTGCTTTTGTTTCTTCTTGCCATTGACTTGCATCAAGCAAGAAAACAGGTCATTTTCATAGTCAATTAGTAGCAAAGTTTACATTCACAAAGGGGTTCTCTGGATGCTAAGTCCCATTCAGTGGTTTCAGCCTCAAGCACCTTCTCCTGAAATTTTATTCATATCTAACATTTGTGCTTTAAAGTCCTAAAAGCCAAGCTCTGCCATAATTTCAGCCTCTGAATTCAGTGGAATTGCCCAAGTTCTAAACAGGAGAGAAAATAGCTCTAATAATTCCTCTCAGAAAAACTTCTTCGGAAAAACAGCACCYATCCTGCCCTCTAGTGGTGAAATTATATATACATATATTCACAGCTGTAACAATCCTATCATTATTTTTGCTTCCCTACATTGCACATATTTTCAGTGAAATTCTCTAACAAACAAGATAGCTGAAAGACAATATCTTATAAGCATGACCCTTACCATCTATATTTTAGTGAGTTTAAATATAAATCAAGAAAAGTATCTTATATATTCTTCCTGAAAGTTAGAGGAAGATCTAACTCCACATATATAATAAGAACAGATACTACACATGATCTTAGCCAAAAGGCCAAGAAGTGAATACGCTTTACCATTTTTAATATTTCCATGTAATTAAGAAAAGATTAACCTTTTACCCAATGAAAGATCCTTCATTTGTTATTTAATTAGTTTTCACTAATTAATTAGAATTTTTTAAGCTCCTCTGTTTCAGAGAGAGAGTAGCTTAGGTCCCTCCTTTTTTCAGCTTTTCTTTTGCTGCTCCTCTTCCTCCTCCCTCCTTTCAAAGTCCTAATCCCATTTTTGTATCCTCAGTATTACACTCTTTCATTCACTCTTTGTGTGAGAGTTTTCTTGGCTTTGCACTTGCTGGGAACAAAGTTGGACTGGAATTTACATAATATTTTCTGAGGCAACTCTTTATTGAAGCCCAGATCATACAACCCCACAGTACAAAATGAAGGAAAAGGAATTTCCCTGCATATCCCCTCTGCAGAATTCCATCCTTTACATTGCACTGGGGGTGGGGAGGAAAAGTGTGGTGGTGCAAAACATTAAGTGGTCCACTGAGAAAGCTACTGTAAGAGTATAGAATATTTTTATTTTTATGTAGAGTATGGCTCTACTTTCCATTTTACTTTTCAAATAGCATTCTTCATTGAAATAGAAGAATCMCAGATCACACAAAGTTGGTGTTTCTTCAACTTTAGTGTCGACAAGTTACTTGCATTGGAAGTGAAGAGGCAGGCAGGTTATTTACTTCTAAAGGAATTAATCCTTTAACATTGTAACTCTCAAATTACTGGGACCTTTAGCTTGGTTTCTATATTTCCCTTAAAGACAGGGCAAGCTGCGTAATAATTTCTAAATCTCTAATAAATGCAATTGTTTATAATTTCTTTCAAACACAATAACTCTTAAGACTCATAAGACTTAAAGGTTAATGTATTTCCATTAGCAGATCAACGGCTTAGCGAATCATTCCCTTCCCTTTGGCAATCAAATAACATTCCTATGGCAACTACACCAATTATGTATTCAGAAAAGAAAAGTTTTAGAAAAGCATTTACTACATCTCTATCTCACTAGAAGCTCAAGTGAGAAGCTCGATTCTGCTTTGAAAGATAGACAACAGGCAAGAGATTCACGACTACAATTTAGGAGCAATTTGAGCACATAATATGAAACACTTACCTTTTTAGCATGCTGGGACTCTTGGCAACTTCAGTGAACTTTGACAGGAAGTCAAGATATGGCACAGTAACTTTGCCAATGTTGGGGATCTGTATTTCAATGAACATGGATAAGAACATGGATAAGAACATGGATAAGACCTGTAGCAATAACAGATACTTTACTTCCATTTGCAATAGTAATTTATTCTTTTCTTAAAGAGACAAAAATAAATAACCTTGCTTTTCTTCTACTCATCATACATTAATCAGCAACTTTTCCAGAATTAAGTAGAGCATGAATTTAATATCTGGTAAATCCCCCAACAAGGAGTTATAGCCTACAAGTCTTTCCATCATGTAAAACAAGGATTTGTCATTTCTCTGCTCTCTGATCTTTTACATCTATTTGTGAAAGTCTATTCATTTTCATTAACATCTGTAACACATTCTTCTGTTGTTTAAAAAGAATATTTAATATATTTTAAGTGTATATGTGTCCCCATACTGATGATTTACTATTAGCAAAGAATTTAACATCAATCTTAGCTAAAACGGAGATAGCCTTTTACAGACTGATTAGTTCAAAATGCAATTATARTAGTCCAGCTTACCCACACTAAACAAACAAGAGTCAACAATCAAACTTATTAGAAAAACATATAAACCTTAGTATCTCTTACACTTTCTGGACAGAAATTTAATTGCACAATAACCCTGGTGCAGACTGTGCTTAAGAATCCTTCCCTGTTTTGGATAACTGTTAGTCACAGTATCATCTGAATACCTGATGTTCTATAACGTCCACTCTGTCTATGGTTTATAAAGTGGCAACTACTGGAAGTTAGCCAAGAAACTCCCAGTACAGACAAAAAGCACCTGGTCTCTGATTCAAAGTTTACAATCTAATCTACCCACATTGGTAACACTGCATGTATATTAGTTTCAGCTGCAAGAGTTCTTTTTTGTTTTATTTTGCTTATTAATCATGGAATCTTCTASTAAATCGCAACTCTTTCAACTAGTGAGACCAGCCACACAAATAGAATCCTCTTACAAAATACCAATGGTCAAATCCAGTTAACATTTCTTTTGCAAGTTTTCTATTGCTTTGATTTGAACTACTCACATAACGATATGATCGTATTAGCATCTCTTTCATAATACTGGTTTGGAACCTGCTTCCATTGAAACCTGTGGAAATTTTGTTCTTGACATCAATAAGAACAGCCTCTAAATGATTATAAACAGCAATGACATAGCATACCTCTGCCAGCATAGCATCAAATTCAGCTTGTGTTAGAGGGAAAAGAAAAGTTTCAATCACTCTCCTGAATTCACCCTTTGTGACTGTCAGGGTCTGACCAACATCAAGAGTCTGAAATGCTTTTTTCAGTTCATCTTCTTTTTCAGCTGTCTTTTGAAGTAAGATCTGCCCAATGTCCCGGGAGAATAATGTGGGATCTGGGACAGAGCTCACAGATGCAGCTGTAAAATATATTAGGCAGTCATCACACACTCCTAAGCCTGGCAAAGTCACATATTTTTCTGAGAATTCAGTATAAACCAGTATATTCAGTATGATCTGCATAGACATACAAGCAGATCAAGCAGATCAGTTATTGTTTATCCACTGATTTAAAAGCAATAAACAATTGTAAGTATTTTAATAAGATACTCACATCTTTTCCTGATACTATAGCCAAAACAAGAACTTGGAACATTCAGTTATGTGCWCAAAGTTAAAACACAAATAAAATCACAGTACCTAAGTACATTCTTTGACAAAAGCCCTCCCCTTTCAGACTACAGATAGGACCCCTTCACCTTGTAAAAGTTAGAGACTTTTTTCAGTTATTGAGCMTTGTATAGAGATATCATCTACCAGCAGAGTCACCATTCATTGTCTGCAGGTGGAGTCTACCACTCCTAAATCTTTTAGAGCAAGTCAGCACTCCGCTCCTAAAAAATGCCTGGCAATGAAGAGAGAGTGAAACTACTCGACAGTGCAATGTAGCATACAGGGATGCCTTCTATTACTTCAGACACTTCTGGCTCTCATTAGACCTGAGTAAAAATTAAACAAGGACTAAAAGATTCGGCCTGATGTTTCTTTTGGATTAATAATGAGCCAGGTTCAGCCACAGCTATGAGAATTTAATTACCTACCACTTGAATCAATGGGAGTTTTTATATACAAATCTGAACACAGAGGTGATTTCATATGCATTTACCTTTTTTCCATACTTTAATCTAGGATCTGCTCTCAAACAACATGTAGCTGCCTTCAGAGGAAGCTTTGTTTACAAGAAGGAAAATCGCAAAACATGGCTTTTTGTTATTTACAGCTTTGCTGCAGTTTTACAGGAGCCAACTTTTTTCTTATGCTCATCCCTTTCTTACAAAGAAAAGATACAATCATGGATGCCTTGTACATTTCGTTTTTACTTTGAGCAATTCTGACAAAAGAAAGCATTCAAATTCACAGCTGGATACAGCTTTGGTGAAATCAATAGAGCTGTCAGAGTTTACCCCAACAATGAATCTGACCCTAAATCTAAAACTACGTGGCAAAGAGAGAAGGAAAAGTGACATGAACTGTGATGGAGGAAGCCTTGCATGATAATAATTTAAAAACACTTGCAAGAGAAATGTCCACTTTGGGATTAGCAGCAAATCCCAGATTGATTGGAACAAACTATAAATCTTACTGTTCCAAAAAATGAGCATTCTGTGGTAAGTGTATAGCCATTTCAAATGATTTCCTAAAGGATAAGATGTAGATCAAGTCTGATAATGTATAATAATTGGCAATAGTTATCTTGTATGATTCAAGAATATGAGTGAGACAGAGGTCTAAAGCAGGAATCTCTCCCTCATGATCCAATGGACTGCAGAGAAGGGCCTGTTTCCCTACCAGTATGCAAGCAGGAGGAAGAGAAGGCAGATGAGAAGGGCCAYGGCTCCCTCCTCCACCCTCTCTCCATAAACAGAACAAGACTGATTTTGCTGACGTCCAAAGGATCCAAGGAATGTAGTGTATCTTCTCTCAAAGCACTTCACAAAATGTGCYTCGGACAGCCCTACATGGCACAAGGTATCTTTGGCCACGGCAACTTGCTATGCTGAAAGGCACCACTGACCCCAAAGTAAATAACAGGACAGAAAGGATTAAGGGGGCAACGCTACCTGCAAGTGAAGAGAGAGAATTGCTTGTCCTCTCGGCAATTGAAGGATTTTGATTTAAAGCCCCAAGGCTATGAAAACTTAGATCTCAGTACAAACCCTCACCTGATTTAATTGACTTCTGCCTACTGCCACACAATGATGCTCTGCTTCGTGTAGACTGAGGTCGTGGGGTAAATGTGATTCCTTGAGAGGAGGGATGTAAGGCACTTAAGTCCTCTGCATTTGCCACTCTGGCCATGGTCTCCCTGGATTTAAAACAGAATTATGAGAGTACATTAAAATACAGGACATAAAAAGAAGCAGCATGGCTGGCAACAGCAAAAAGAGAGACAAAAACTGACTTCTTGACAAGAAGCCTAATCTGCTGATAAAAATTTTGACTGTGACAGTATCCAACACAATCACAGAAATTTTTGACTCAGTTCTAGCTGACTAGCAGTGACCAGATGAAAAAGCTCCTGCGTTGGTGCTTTCAAATGCACTGTTTAGAGTAAGAGACATTAATACACTCATTTACCAAATAACAGAGAATTATCTGTCAAAGGGTTTTTGGCTATTATCTTTAAGGTTACGGACATTAAAAACTCAACTTTTTAGTTAAAAAAATGCTATTTTAACTAAACAGTTAAGTAGCTTACATGTTTATTATAGACTTTTGCAGGAGAAAAATGCATGTACCAGACACCAGCTCATTACACTAATTACTCTATTTTATGAAGCGCTATTAGTATTTTCCTCATCAGGAAATCTGTGGCAAACTACACAGTAAGTATAAACAGAAAAGCGAACAGGGAAAATAATTGGACAGAGACAGTACTGCATGGCATATGCAATGGTTTCCTAAGCATGGCTCGGTGGTGACCCACTAGGCAATGTTAAGTGGTCTGCATCTGCTCCGTGCACCCATACAACTCAAATAGCATTTAGGATTACAAATCCATTCTGTGAACTTTTGCTAGAAATTCTGAGAACTGACACCGCTCTGTGACTCAAAATTTTGGGAACTGCTGCACTATGGCTTATTCAGATGTGCTGAGGCATTTGTCTTTGCCTCTTTGAACGTGTCTTAAGTGCTAATAAGAGTAAATGGATCCAGGTGATGGTGCTGTCACCCAGTCTCTTACACACTATTTTATGGTCATTAGTCATACAAATACTTTCAAATAGTTTCAGTCTTATGCACTGCATCACAGGGTAATTCTACTGATACTTATGTAGCTAACTCAATCTGAGACTTAGAAGGAAATATTTTAGAAGTCTGAGGCACTGTTTTCCTTTGTATAAATGCAATTTGAAACCAGAAATTTGGCTCCCCCTCAGAATGAATGACAGAGAGTAGAATATTTCTGTCTCTCTCTGATACGTGCCAGTCAACTGCATCTAGCTCCTGCCATTCAGTTACTACAGTACAAAAGGCAAATGTTAGTGCAGGAAATTCTTTGACTTCTACAGCACTWTGAAAATCCAGCATGTTACATACAAATAACAAAAGCCATATAGGARGTTTAGTAAATTCCCTGTAAGGAGATGAAAAGTAAAAACAAAGCAAAGCCAATACAGCTTAGTAAAAATGGTGGGACAAGAGCAAGACTTTACTAGTCCCCTAGTAAAAATACAGCACTGTACAGCATATCACAGAGACAGAAGAGCTTTCTCTCCCTGACCCCAAGCCACAAAACAAACAATATATCACACCTCAAAAGCCTTAAGTTTCCATTCCTTAATTCAGTGCTTTGGACTACTACCAGGAAGAAAAAACAAATAACGAAACCCTTTCCGATAACTTGAGTAGTCTTACTTTCATGTTACCAAATAGAAGTTAAGTAGATCTGAGTAGAATATCCCTACTACTTAACAAGTAGCAAATTCAGCTGTACTGAGTCCTGTCCTTGGGCACTGCAATTTCATTATTTGCACAGTCAAATTGTTAGAACAGTCTCTAGACTGGTTGTGACCCAAACCATAGCTTGGGTCAAGCAGTTTCTTGGGCACATTTCAGGAGTTAACTTAGCCAGGAACCATTCCCAATGGGCAGTTTGCATGCAGTCAGCATTTCAAAGGGGTTTTATAAAAGGATGAGAAACGTTATCAGTCTGGATGTGGACTATTCCAAGCCAGTTCTTCTCAGTGTCAGGAAACAGTCACAAGCACACTTAATTTACTAGCATAGCCCATCCACAGCAGCAACCTCTGGAAGAAGTCCTAACTCTGTAGCCATCCCTTGAAAGAAATTAACCTCCAAACATTCTTTCTCCACTRTTCAGGTAGAAAACAACTATTGCCTGTTCTTCTGATACATGACTAAGCATCATCATTACTATAATTATTTGACTGATACATTTGCAATAGCACCATGCAAGTTTGGCTGCCTGGAAACTGTAAACAAGGAGGGTCTATTTCCCAGAGTCCAAGAGAGCACAAATTACCATGTTAAATGAAAGTGTTCTTGGCTGCAAAATCTATCTGCAAGAACTGTCATAAATCTGAGCAGACAGCAAGAGCATTCGAAACAAATGTAAGCCTACTCTGCTATTCCCTTTCTGAGCATCACCAAGCTCTATCTCAGGTACTGGGGTTTTGACAATAAACAAATTATGCCAGCTATCTGTATTATGCCCAAGCTAGAGAAAAATTCAGACTCTTCAGCGCTACTCTTCCCTATTTACTGCTTTCCCAGACATCTCTGTGGGTTTAAATCAATTTGTTAGCAAAAGAACCGCTCAAACAGCAAAGACAGCAGCAGCTATGTGACTTTGTAATTTGGCTAGGATTTAAAAAAAAAAAAAAAAAAAAAAAAAGTTAAAAAAGTTAAGAAGAAGCACAGCTTGCTGTTAATGAGCTCATTAGCAAAACTTGCTTTTGACTTCACAAAATCCGGATGCAGCCTTAAACGGCTCCTGTGGAAAATAAATGCAACTGGTGTTTTTTTAGATTCTTGGACATTTTCTGGTGGAAGTAAACATCCATGTCCGGCCARTGTAGGTCTTCTGACAATAGGCTTGCCTTTCTAATCATCTTCCACAGACTCTTCAGAAATAGTCCATGGACCTTAAGGTCATAAGGAGTCCATATACTCAAAGTCAAAGATTACTACACAGAACAGTTAGTTTTATCAGATACTGAGTTTGGTTCTCTTCTTACTTAGACCGTCTTTACACCAGCAAAATACCAATGTGTGAATCAGGAATAACGCAGCTTTACTAAATAGTTCCTGATTTGTCTGTTACATGGAATTCACACTGATGCATACAAATATAAGCCATGGATCTGATTTATGATGTCTTAAGCACACTCCTACTAGCCTTAGGGAAAGATCTTCATCTATCATAAATCAGAATAGCTCTGCTTGCTTTCCTATCTTTAAGAGACTTACAGCATTTACAGCCACTGAGSGATTTGGCCCTTATTTTTTCCTCATTTCAACAATTTAACTAATAAAAGCTCCTCAAGTGTCTATACATGACGTTCCTGCATCTGAGCCATGTTTGACTATAGTTATAAGATAGAGGGCCTTACAGATGGATATATTTCTGGCCAGTTTAGATAGAAATATAGAAGATAGTTTCCTCATTATCCTGTTAATAAGAAACTGTTTCAGACAAACAATAGGATGTGTCCTCTTCTTTTTTTACAAGGATAAATGAAGCTCTGCTTCCTTGCTTTTTATATTTATTTCTACAAGCTTCAGTATTTTGTATTGTGTTTGGCAAGGCTGATAAGGGAAAATGAAGGTGAGACTTGTTAACTCTTTTTTAAAAAAAGCCTAATAAACTCTGTTTTATATAACTTAAAAGAAATAGATAGCTGCAACCTTACCTTTTATTGTTTCTTTCTCCTTGAAAGAGTGCCTAGTCTCTGTAACTGTAAGAGAACAATTACTGTTATAAGTTCTGCCATGCATAAAAAGAGTGAATAGTTACTGGCTTTAGCAGTTTGTTGTTCTCACCCATGGGGTAAYATCAAACGACTGGCAGCAGAGCCACATTAGAGTTCAAGCCACAGGGTGATCTGAAATAGGCTGCACAAAGACGTCTACAGTCAGTCACTCTGGCATCCAAATGGTAGGTGAAGCAGAGACTTCTTGGGAAGTCACTGTTATCTCCCACCTAACAACTGTTTTTTGGTGCTTCCTGTCTCTGGGATACGTGGCATCTTTGCCCATGCTTTTTAGTCACATGAAAGATTCTGATATGCAAATCACAGGCTATCCTTTGTATACATAGTGTCTTCATATTACCTTATTTTTCTTATCTCCCTATCTGCAACTATGAAATCTTTAATTAATGTATTCTCAGTCTGCAGTTGCTACTCCTCTCTATTCTCTTTCCATGGCTTGGGGGGAAAGGTTGGTTCTAGAAATCTTGTCTATGCAGAGCCAGGTTTTGTCCTACTTGCAGGCTGAACAAAGAGGTTTTCTTCTCATTTTGTACAGCCGCATGTAAACCAGGGAAAACAGTAGCAGCACTTGCTGTGTGGGAAATGCAAAACAGTACCAAAAACACATGAAAGACTCTCTAGAAAGAATGATCTACTGCTTCAGTACTGTATCCGGTCCCTCAAGTAGGTTCAGCCTACGTGACACACTAAGGCAGAGCTTTTCAGATTCTGGCACACGTATCACTCATGCAGACAAATCACCTCCAAGTGCTCTGTCCTTTGAAAGGTCTAATGTTAGCCAAGTGGCTTAACTTTCTCACTTGTGCCTATGTGTATCAAAGAAGGTAGTAAAGCTGGAAACATACCTCCTCCTGCTCAGGCAGGAGATCTGGAAACTTTTAGTTTTGTAGTCAGTGGTGACAACCTCAGTGCAACCAGTGATGGTTCTTAAGCAAATATGGTACTTCCACTCCAAAATTCAATTCTGGTAAGTAACGCAAAAGCCTGAGACAACCTACAGGATGCATACTTTGTTTGGGTAAGAGAATTTTACATATTATAAGGTCAGGGACTATATAATTTAGTGTTCCAAAAGCAGACATTCCCRAAAAGTTAAATCCAATCTGCAACATTTTGAGAGAGGAAAGTTCAAGCCATTCAAAAGCACACAGGCCTCCCCCTATACTGCCCTGTACTTCATCAACGTGAACAGGTCATTCTAGTTCTCATGACGTGCTCTAGGATGGGATACAATAATGGACTACTGGCCTGTCTAGGTCTTGGGCTATACAACTTCTCTCTTCCAGGTACTTCAGAGGAAAGTGAAAGAAGCCCTCTGGACAAATGAACAGTGGAATAACTTACACATAAAAAGTTTTCTTCCCAATCGGGGGAAAATAAGAGATAGCCTTCCCCCTGAGAGCAGGATCATTTATTTACTTACTTCGGTTGAAAGAAAAGGGGGGGGGAGGGCTTGCTGTCCTTCCCGCAGCCCTACCCTGACCCACAGCGCGGCCCTGTGGCCCCACCGCTGACAGCGACCGGGCTCGCGACCCCGCCCCCACCCCCCGCCGGCCAACCGCCGCCCACAGCGGCCGCGCCGGACACTCCACAGCTTGGGCCGGGCCTACAACCGGTCCTTCAACGGTCCTACACCGAGCTGAGGCAGGCGGGCTCCCTCCTCTCCTCTGCGGCCCCCCGTTACCTGCCAGCCGGCGGCGGCGGCAGCCCGGGGGAAGAGTCGGGGGTGGGGGGGGGGAGCGGCCGGGCCGGCAGCTGCCCGGCTCCTTTCGCGCTACCCTGAACTTCTCCTGTTGCCGGGACGCCGTTGCCGTAGCAACAACGGCGCTCGCTCCCGATTGGCCAGCAGGGGCCCAGGTGCCYTGGCAACAGCAAGGCAGGCCCGTAWTGGAGCCGGCCCATGAGGGCAGGGCGCTGCCGTGGCTCCGCCTGGCGCGGCGGGCTGGTAACGGGCCGCCGAGGGAGCGCCGCGAGGCAGGGGAACTCCCGCGGCGGCAACCGCCCAGCGGCGGCGCTCCCGGCTGCTGCGGAAACTTCTGGAAAAACCTCGAAGGGGAGAGTTTCCCGCCAGTGCCGCGGTGATCCTTTCAGCACAAAGCTGGGCCCTTCAAGGTTTGATTCAGCACAGACGATACGTGTTTATCGTGGGGTGGCACCCCATGTAGAGTATCAGAAGGGTGTTCTTCACTTCAGCTCTTTCTGTTAAAAGACATTGCAAGTATTTGTGTGTGTAACCTGGCTTTTTTACGTGCTGCCTTTGAGTTCATACTCCCGTAAGTAATGTAACGAGCAAAAGTGGGTAAGATTGCAGAAACGTAATGGCCGCACACATCATAGTTACCATTGCTAGAAGAAAAATAAAGAGTTTATAAACGAATACTTCATCTCAAAGACTCCATTTGAATTGCTTCAGACTACTGAGTAAACAAAGTGCCCATCTGATCTGCACTTGCAATGTTAAAAGGCTAGTGTTTACAACTTGGCCTATATCATACTTTTGTTTATGTATCTTTTCTGTCACGTTTGGAAAACTGACGAATACACAGGCTTCTGTGAGATCTTTAGTAATAAAAACAATTCAGAAATAGTCTCTAACCTTGATTATTTTTACGAATGAACAATGAACGTGTCTGAAAGGGTCTGCCTCTCAAGTGTCAGTGGCTGAGGCAGGCTGGTTAAGGAATTGAACTTGAAACCCACTGTGGATCTTCCTCTGTGGATTTAAATCCTACTAACTATGGAGTAAATGGGCTGTGAATCCGAGGAAATAAAAGTCTCTTACAGTATTTACATGATTTTCTGTGCCAGTAGTGTTAGGATAGCCTTTCTTTGGGGTTTGCTGCACCAGGAACAAAGTGCAAAAGTAAGTGTTACATGCATAACTGAGAGAGAATCTGCAGCAGTGCAAGTGCAGGCTTTGAGCAGAGAATATGTATCATCATCTTTGCTACCTGTGATAAGTTTCTGTGTATTTATTAAGCACCAGCCATGTGTTTGTGTGATGTATAGGCAAAAGGGTAGTACTGTCTTCCATGTGGAGCTTGAAATCAAAACTTTTTGCTTAGTTCTTACTTTGTTCTAATTGGTTCACTCATGCTGAGTTCTTAGTTCTCACATATTTTATGCGTGATTCTTTTCCAAAGTTGTAAGAGAGCAGTTGTAAGACCTGTGAGGGTTGAAGTCTTAGCACGCTGTTACACCAGCTGTGTTACTGTTATCTTCGTGTGAAGATTAAATTGTCATCTTATGTTCATTGCTGGCAAAAGCTGAGTATGTGACAGAGATGCTGACAGCGGATTTAATGTCTGGGTGGCAGTTGCTTTGAGTATCACTCATGTGCCATACGTATCAGACAAGTCAGCATATTAGTGGTGGTGATTGGAATCAGTCTGAGAAGTCAGCTGCCATTACATTACTGTTTTTTCTGCATCTTGCGTGCTGTCACACAGCATGTCTTACTGCAGCATTCCCGCCTACAAAACAACTTCCTTTCCAAAAGTGGGGTTTAGCTAATTCATTCTTGTTTTTCACAGGTGAAATTCAGTCCTTATGTGAAACTCACTGTTCCTAACTACAGGCTGTATTTGGCTGGCCAAAGAACTCTGACAGTTATTTGGGGAGACATTAAAAGTTACCACCTTCAAGGCAGGGGCAGCTCAGGAGGACATGCTCTAGCTCCTCACAACTCCAGTTCACAAATTAGCCTGTTGCCATCCATTTCAGTTTAAGTTAATATATCAGGCTATAAATTACAGTACCTGAGGAGCCAGCACACATTTGCTTCTGCTGTCTCTCATCCATGGTGGCCATTTCCARCAGAGAGGCAGAGTGCACAGCTAAAGATGGTAGCTTCTAAAGCTACTCCAGCATGCATTACCAGAGCTCGTCATCCATGTGCAGTGAGAACTCCAGAAAAGTTGTTGCTTGGCTTTACAGTTTCCTCAGTGATGAAGTACAACAGTCCAGAAAAATGATACTACCACAACTCAGTTTAATGAGGGAATATCATTTAGGTTTCTGCAACTCAGTTTAATCAGGGAATGTCATTTAGGTTCCTGCATTAGCACAAAGGCTTCTTCCGTCTTGTCTCTGTGCTATTGCTATAAACAACTTCACTGCCTGTGAAAAAACTGTAGTAGGGAGTCCTACCGTTACTACCCCTTACTAAGAGACAATAGCGCCCACRTGTCAGGGTCACAGAGTACAGAAAACAGCCATGTGTTTTTTGAACTTTTTTGCATTACTTTTAAAGGCCTCACAGCCCGAATGTTTTCAGAAGGACTGGATGTTACAGGCGCCTATGATTCAAGCTTGAGATATAGAAAGAGGCTTTGTTCCAGTCTGCCTGAAGAACTTGCCATTGCTCTCCCATTTTTTTGAAAGATGATTTATATGCAGATAGACC
Organism: Rhea americana; assembly: GCF_003343005.1. Lineage (NCBI taxonomy): Eukaryota > Metazoa > Chordata > Aves > Rheiformes > Rheidae > Rhea > Rhea americana. The sequence continues at coordinate 1,899,755 of NW_028187100.1, forward strand.
AGGACAAACAGTGGAATTAGTATTGTTGACTTCCTTGTTACTCCCTGAAGACAAAACAGCTATTTTTACTAGAGTATGACTCAACCCTTGAGAACTAAACCCCATTATGCTGAAAGCTATGAGTTTTAAATGAAGGTGTTCATTTTTGCAGGCTCCCTCTTCATTTTCAGAATAAAGCATGGTTATTGTTTGCAATTATTTCTGCCTGATCTGTGCCTTCTCCACTATCTTGAGTAACAGAAAGTCATCTGCATACATTTTATGATTCAAACACTAGAGGACATCAGTCTGCAGATCCTGTCCTAAAGAAATCAAATGGATTATTTAGTGATCACACCCATGGCTGAGAAGGGCACAGTGCAATTACTTTTAATCATTTCTATTCTTTGTCCTTTTCAGTGGTCATTTGGTTTTTGATTTAATAATTGATTCAGCTGAATCTCTTTTTAACCTTCTTCTACTGATTGGAGAGGCAAATGCTGTTATTTAATCCTCCCTCTTAAACCTTTGCTTGTAACTACTCAGTGGAGTTGTTTATAACCCAGGCAAGACTGAATGGCTTATGATAATGGTGACTCAGGCTTATAAATCCTTGTAATTATAGTCAGAACTGTTGCTGCCATGTCATGTTTTTATGATTACACAAAAGGACTTAGAATCTTTAATGATTACTCATTAGTTTTCTTGTCTTTCCCCTTTACTTCCAAACTTAAATGCATGGACACTTAAACCTTTCACATAGGAGACTGTGAAAATCTTACCTAGATTAATTCACCCTCAGTTTCCTCATGTTAACTTCTCAGAGAGCTCAGGCTGAGGCAAACAACTGCTGCTGGTATATTAAGCACCCTACTGGCTGGACATGCAAAGGTAGATAGCCTGGAGCGTGAGCCTCACCTGGGCCACAGCAGTGCTCATCACAGCCCTGGGGCTTTCCAGGGCTGCACCAGCATCTGGCCCTACTTCTGAACAGCCTCAGGATGACTCTGTTTCATAGCTCCCAGTGATGAGGGGAAGTAGGACCTAAGCCTTGGACCTGTTTCTGTACTGTAATGAGACTTCTATTTCCTTAAAATTGACAGCTTGAAAATCATCACTGAGCCTTTTGAGTAATGCTTAATATGCACCTGCGTGGTTATGGATTGATCCTGTGAAGTCATACTAGTATGTGGATGGTTTGAACTAATGCTGAGGATATTCAGTGCTTTATAGGAAATGGTTTATCCATTGCTGGTTTGAAATACCACAGCAATGGAGCCATCCAAATCCTCCTTCCATATTTTGCAGATTAGTATCATTAAATGGGTTCTGAGCTATGTGATTTAACTATGAYGACTCTCACCAGAACTGACCCCCATTTGCTGTTCTAACTTTGTAAGTTACCTCAGTAGAAGMAACTTACCAAATTTGAATGTTAAGGTGAAAAAAAACTACAGTCTGTTCATTTTCTCTTATTTTTCTTTCTCATTTGCAGTGTATCCATTATCAATGAGGCATGGACATTCACGGACAATTTGGGAGACTATGTCAAAGTAAATGTATARGGGTAGGTTTGTTTGGAGAGAGAGACAGACCTACAAAGCACATTTGGACAGGTCCTGAAGGTTCAAATTGTCAAAATATGAAGGAGCTTACTTCCTACCAATTTTAATAGAAACACTGAAATGCCTTCAAGGATCAGAGGCGTAAAGGAAGAACTTCAGTGTGTCTTATCTGGGAATAGGTGTTGGCTGGGCTCTTGACTCTTGGATAAATTTTACCTAGCAGCACRGAAGACAAGGGAAGCAAAGGGTACGAAAGAATATCTCTAGCTTGAAGACATTCTTGTTGATCCTAGAAAGCAGATGCCTAGAATGCAGCAACTATGTTGTCTAAAACAAGGAGCTCCAGCATACCTGTAGATGCATCAGTCAGAGGCCATTACTCTCTACAATAAGGAAAAGATTTTTTTGCTTATACTAGCTCTTCCCCTTCCATCTTGGTCTCTGCACAGGCTAAATCTGGTATCAGCCTGTATATACACCTGGCTGTTAAAACAATGGCCTTTTTTAGATCCCCTTTGGCTTTGAGAAAAAAAGGGATTTGTTTATTTTTGTTTTATTTTTGTTTGTTTTTTGCAACACAGGAGATAAGCTGTGCTTAGTAATGGGAGTAGCGCTCACTGGAGTCTTYAGAAATACAAAAAGCCTTTTAGGCAGCTGGAAAGGGTGTATTGCTTATGACCTCAGGATTTAGTGAGACAGCAGAGTTTTGATGGTAATGAAATCTTCCTCTGACTCTAATGAGTAGGAAATGTTGGGAGATTTGCCTTCCTCTGTAGCAAGACACTGGAGACATCCTTTCTCTTTCCTCTTGTTGCTCATTGTAGTTTGTGGGTTTTTATCTCCTATATAACACAGACAAGGATTTTTAAGCATGAAGTGGCCTAAGAGGTATAAGATAATATTCTGTAAAATCTTGAATGGATAGAATAGTGCCTGTCCATCATCTACATAAGGAAAAAAAAAARGGACATCAAAATACACTGATGGCAGGATCTAAACGAAAACCCCATTTTTTATACAATGTGTATTTAGATGAGGAACTCATTGCCATGAGATGCTGTCAATACCAGCAGGAAGAACAGGGAGAAAAAACCCTGTGAAGGGCTATTAAACACAAAGATACAAAATCCTATCACTACACTCCAGCATTATCATTATCGGTTTGCTCTCTATTATACTTTTGGCTAGTCATTATGAGCTATTGTCAGAGACATAACATTGGGTTTGATGGATCACTGGGTTGATTTGACACCATCATTCTTTGTTCTAAGTTATGAGGTGTGTGAAGAGGAGAGGCTCAGTGGCTTGTACAAAGCCTATGTGGCTTCTACAAGAGGTCTATGAAATGAGCAAACCACAATGCATGGAACACATCTTTTATTCAATAAGCAAGCAAGCACAGAAGTATAGTGTGTAGTGCTTAATATTCATACAGTACTAAAAATATAAAAATAGAAATAAAATTTCACTGAAAGCATTTTCACTCACAAATATACAAGGAAAAGTGCTGTCAAGCCACATCATGCTACACCACTTGCCAGTTGCTGAACTGACAGTTTGTTTCCCAACATAACTAAAACACTAAATGTATGCTAGTCCTTCATCACGGCTTTTAGCACGACAGAATAATAGACTAGCAAAAATTGGCCTCCTGCAGCTGAGAACCTAAAAACCATAAATGTCATTAAGTAAAAGAACAGTGATAAAATAATTCTGGAGAATTTTACTGTGATAGGAGCCTGTTTCAGGCTGTTTGTGCAACTGTCATAGAAAATTTAAAAGGTACAGAAATAAACCTGAATCTTGCTAATAATCAAGACTGTTAATGGCTAATAATTCTTGAGACTGTATTCTGCATGAATATTTGTGCAATACTCCCATCTGGTGGCATATTTTTAAACTCTTTTCCTTCAGTGCTGCTGTTTCCTCTGCCTGCTTACACTGGAACATACATCCATCTTCTACTTAGGTGTGAAGGGATCCAACAGTACAAACAGTGAACTGTGCTGAGTGCCCTTAACTTTCAGGATTTTGATAGAACTAGAGGATACCCAGCACTTTGCCTTCTCTTACGTTATCCATTGGGGGAAGTTCAGATCTACACCGGAAACTGATATGGATCAGAGACACTGATTTGTGAAGAGAGACATCTGCAGTAGATGTCTCGCATTTAAGTGGCATTTTAAGGGCATGGACTAGCCTTGGGAGCTTGAGAGGCTCCTATTTGCTGACCTTTTGCATGGAGCTGAACTTTACCAACCACAAAAACAGCTGCATGCTGCTGTCCCTGAAAGCATGGGTGGATTTTGGATTGTAGTGACAAACACAGCTATATTTTATAACAAGGCCTGACTTGCAGAGTATGGCAGTACACAGAACCCATTCTTAAGTCATACAGATAAAGGAGTGCAGAACTTAACGGGAACCCCACTTGGATCAGTTATTATTTTGGAATGGGATTTACTTGTACTTGATATACCTGCTATAAAAATAAATGTGACAATTAACCCCTGAGATCATTCTAGCATACAGTTTTKGCCTGTTACTTGTTTCCCTCTGCAATAATTTTTATTTGGTTTACGGACATTTATTTAGGTTTCAGTGAAAAGCTTCTATAAAACACATTAAATAATCAATGTGGGGCTGAAAAGGTGTACATTCTAGTTGCATATATGATACATACCTTATACGCATATAATACATTCCATAACAGCTGAGTATTCTAGTATTGTCTAGGAAGTTCTTGCATGTGGACAAAGGATTAAAATACTAAAAGATAAACAGCTGTGTAGGATCAAAGATAATTGTATTTGCTATGGTTTACTTAGATTGTTCTCCTTTCTTTAAATCTTGTTACACATAATAGCTACAGTAGTTTGTCCAGCAAGTAATAAATGAATGCATAAAGCACTTCTAGCTATATTTGGATTTCATATGCATGCATTTTTTATAAATAAAAATCAAATGTGAGGTCACATTTTCCCATCTTCTGTTTATAAACTAAATCAAATTTCTCATTCATTGAAACAGTGAAGATGTCTTTCCATAGCCCAACTCGGCCTGAAACACAGAGAAGGAACACAAGTTAGACTGCTGACATGACAAGACACCAAATTCCTAGTCTGATTATGCAGGGCACCAAGTATCATCTGTGAGATGATGGTAAGCCTTAACTTTCATTGAAATTTAATGAGACTGAGGCTGGTTCAGTATCTTCCTCAATTCACCTGCTATAACCCTTGTGAAGCCTTAAAACAGGTACCATACGCCCTGCCATCTGCGTGGTTTGATTATTATATAGGAAGAATTTAGAATTTTGTGAGATTGTGTTCTATAGCCTTAATCAGCAATAATAAATACAGATTTTGTTTTGGATAGTAATTTAATTGGGGATTTCTGATTTCCATGTCAATTATGGTTGTTTAATAATGCCATCAACTAACAGGTATACATTTCAAGATTAATGTACCTTCAGAATACACTAGTTGGAGAACCTCCAAAATGAATGTCAAATATTAAGTATTAAACTGATTACTGAATTTTGATTATTGATAATATTGATCATTAATTTCTATTAAGTTTAAAGGTGAATATAAGTTCAATAGATTAATTTAACGTTCTCAAAATGGAGAAATGCRATTTGTCAAGTATGAGTGAGTGCCTAGATTACATGTACAGAAAACATCCACAACATACCCACTTTGTGCCATGTAAGTTTTATTTTTGTGCACAAAGAATAGGAAGACTTTAGAGGCTGCACTGTGGACACTGAACATGTTTTCATGCGTGGAATATTTCTATGCTCTGCTGAACTTATTACCTGACAGCAGTGCTGAAGTCAGTAGTCAAATGCTGCAGCCTTCTTCACCACTGTTTCACTACAGTTTAAATTTATTTAACCTAAACAAAATCTGTCAGGGTTACTTGCTAGTGAATCAGCCCGATGAAGTAACCAGACTGAGAGACCCAATTCTCTTTTCATTTATACTGAGTATAAATAAAGACAAAATTCAGGCTTGTGCAACTGGAATAAATGAAATGAGAATTGGGACCATGCAGAGTTTAATCATAACAACAAGAACAAAACTACATGCAGGGAGCTTAATTATGCATTTGATGCATATGAAGAATACCCATTTAATTTAATTACCATTGCTTTGTGCAGCAAGTCTATAATTGAGTTCAAGGAGAAAACTGTCTGAAATCTCCACAAATTACACATTAACATAATGAATTAGTATGTGTGGCAATGATCATTTTATGAAATCAGGACTCTCCTAGAACTCCTGAAGATATGATAGTGTTTCCAGCATGTGTTCAAGATCCAAAGATCAAAAGAACTTGACACTGACTGAGAAGGTGTGATTTAAGGTTTTTGTCAAATTTCTGTATCCAACAGGCCTTTAAGAAAATTCTTGCAATCATAAACATCTGATACTGATTTCAGTTTTGCTCTGGCAACTATAGTAGCATAAAGTATAGCACGTAACATAAAAACCTGTATTTCCCCTTCAATAATGATAAAACATTTTCTTCACTTGCTTGGAAAAGATAAGCATCTTTTTTTCTGAATCTCCCTAACAATACCTAAGGACAAATGACAAGTTTTATAAAGGACATAAGCAGTGGAGTATTTGTAACGTTTTTTTACAGTACCAATTGATAACTTGTCAAAAAGTCACCCACCTGGTTTATGATTTGAATCATGCAACTGTAAATTATGATGTGATATGAGTCAAATATAAGTAACATATCTAATCATTGTTCTGCTTTCACAGCAGCTCAGGATTATCTTCAGAGTAAATGTGCTAAAAGAAAAAAAATGAAGAACTAAAATAAAGCAAAATAATAAAATAGATGTAACTAATGACAAATTAAAATATTTGAAACAAATCACAATAAGCCATCATGTTACTGCCACAATTCTTTGTTGCATAAATGAATGGAAGAAGAAAAACGCATTTGTTAATGAAGCTGCATTCTGAAGTAACAAAATATTGTAAAAGCCAGAGACAGTGAACAAAAGAAATTTAAAATAAGGATTTTTTTTAATAAAAAGCACACCATGAACAAATGACAAAACATTAAATTAACTGCTATAGCTCCCTTCCTTCTCTATTACAAACCATAGTCTTCTCTTTGGAAAAATTTCTAGAAGATAGTAAAAAAGAGGCTCTTGATCCTTGACTGGAGGTCTGGTACTGAATGGTGCATGCAGCAAAAGTGGGCATTGCCTTGTTTATCTGGATGAACATGAAGCGGCCAGCAGAGACAGTATTTACCCCTTTTGCCCGTGGAATGTCTCACTGGCAGCTCTGCTTTTTTCTCATATTTCTCTGGTATGACGATTTCACCTTTCTTTTGCAACCGCCTTTCTGGTTTTCACTGAGCAAGAAGACAGCATGCTGGCTGTGCAAGGCATGCAGCTGTGCTACTGCTCCACAGTAAAGTTTAGGAACAAACTTTGGTTTTGGTGCAACTTTGTGCAAGTGAACTGAGGAGAATATAGCTCTGTTGGTTTTACAATCTTAAACCTACTTTATTACGTGCAAAATCTAGCACACTTCCTCCAAGCCCTCAGGATATCTTACCAGACTTATTATTAGGTGATCTTGTCTTAACAGCAGAGAACTGAGTTGATAATCAGAGTTAGGAACCTGCAGTAAAACCCTACTGAAAATGCGATAGTCTGCTGTCTTCACATACATTAGGTTTCATGTCAAATTTTACTTTGAAAAACTAGAGAGAGGGAACGATGGGAGTTTAAAGCAAGATATTTAATAGCAGAAAAACACAGCATGTTTGGCAGTGAAGACTTTACCAGAAATTATATGGAATATATTTGGTCTTTCAGTGAAACTGCAAACTCATTGTCTTCACTGGAATTTTACCTCAAGCCAGTAAAGTTGAGGCAGTTATTTCAAGAAGTCGTCATTTACCATAGCATAAGTGAACCGGGACAAGAAGAGGTGCCCTGTCACTATTATGACAGAAAACGGAGTCTGGTTTCTAGCTCTTACTTTTAGAACTAGAATGTACAGCTCCTTCTCCTCCAAGTGTATTAAGAACATTTCCATACTGGGTTTGCACAGCACAAATAACCAAGGAGGTCTGAACAATGGCTCTTTGTAAAGACTGACCTCCTGAAAAGTTTGTGCCAAGGTACAAACAGTACAAGACACCCAGGTCAGTTACTCTGACAATAATCTGGGCAGAGGAATAGAAAACTGGCCTAAGGTTCTGCCARAAAAGACAGAAAGGTAGTAATGAATATCAGTGAACCAGCTTTCATGRGAAAAAGATCTTCTCAAACAAATCTGATTAAATGTTGATAAGATTACAGTCTGACTGATTAAAGGTGAATGCAAAAACACAATAGACTTTTGTAAGGYACTTGATTTTAGTGTTTTTTTAAATAGAATTATGTAATCTCAATAAAATGGATATTAAATGAATAACAACTGGCTAACTCAAGACAAGTAACCAAGAAGGACTGATGATATTTGATATTTTTATTGGGAATCTGAAAATAATTATAAAATTACAGCTGATAAAATTTACAGATAACAAGAATGGCTGAGAGGTAGTGTGGAAAGGGCTCCCATAAAGAAATCTAGAGCTGGCTAAWATTCAAACATCACTTCCTCCAAGCTCAAGATCATTGCATCCCTATGAGTAAGATGTGCAGCAAAAGGGGCAGGAGACCTGCATGGGTGAGCAAGGAGCTCTTGGCCAAATTCAGACAGAAGAAGAAARTACWCAGAMYRTGGAAGASGGGACAGGCTACTTGGGAGAATTATAGGAATGCAGTCAGAGTATGTAGAGATGCTGCGAGGAAGGCTAAGGTCCAGCTGGAATTGAGTCTGGCAAGGGATGTTGAGGATAACAGGAAGGGCTTCTTCAAATACATCAGCAGCAAGAGGAGTACTAGGGAAAATGTGGGCCTGCTACTGAATGGGGAAGGGGCCCTGGTSACAAGGGATACAGAGAASRCRGAATTACTGAATGCCTTCTTTGCTTAAGTCTTCACTGCTAAGGGCAGCTCCCAGGAATCCTGTAGCCTGGATGTGAGGGAGAAAGTCTGGAGAAGGGAAGACTTTCCTTTGGTTGAGGAGGATAGGATTAGTAGGATTAGAGAGCTTCTGGGCAAGCTTGATATCCACAAATCCATGAGCCCTGATGGGATGCACCCACGGGTACTGAGGGAGCTGGCAGATGCTGTTGCCATGCTGCTCTCCATCATCTTTGAAAGGTCCTGGAGAACTGGAGAGGTGCCTGAGGACTAGAACAAAGCCAATGTCACGCCAGTCTCCAAAAAGGGCAAGAAGSAGGACCCAGGCAACTATAGGCTGGTCAGCCTCACCTCCATCCCCAGAAAGGTGATGGAACAGCTCATTCTGCATGTCATCTCCAGACATATGGAGGAAAAGAAGGTGGAGTAGCCAGCATGGATTCACCAAGGGGAAATCCTGCTTAACCAATCTGATAGCCTTCTAGGATGGAATGACTGGCTGCCTAGATGAGGGGAGAGCAGTGGACGTTGTGTACCTTGACTTCAGCAAGGCTTTTGACACTGTCTCCCATAACATCCTCCTAGAGAAGCTCAGGAAGTGTGGGTTAGATGACTGGACAGTGAKGTGGMTTGAGAACTGGCTGAAAGGCAGAGCTCAGAGGGTTGTCATCAGTGGTGTGGAGTCCAGCTGGAGGCCTGTGGCTAGTGGAGTCCCCCAGGGCTCAGTACTGGGTCCCATCCTGTTCAACTTCTTCATCAAYGACCTGGATGAGGGRACAGAGTGCYTCCTCAGCAAATTTGCTGATGATCCCAAGCTGGGAGGAGTGGCTGATAACACCWGAGGGCTGTGCTGCCATTCAGAGAGACCTGGACAGSCTGGAGAGCTGGGTGGAGAGGAACCTCATGAGGTTCAACAAGGGCAAGTGCAGRGTCCTGCACCTAGGGAAAAATAACCCTAGGCACCAGTACAAGTTGGGGGCTGACCTTCTGGGGAGCAGCTCTGCAGAGAAGGACCTGGGAGTGCTTGTGGACAACAAGTTGACCATGAGCCAGCAATGTGCCCTTGTGGCCAGGAAGGCCAATGGTCTCCTTGGATGCATTAGGAAGAGTGTTGCCATCAGGTGGAGGGAGRTGATCCTGCCCCTCTACTCAGCCCTAGTGAGGCCTCATCTCGAGTACTGTGTCCGGTTCTGGGCTCCCCAGTACAAGAGAGACATGAGAGAGTCCAGCGTAAGGCTGCAAAGATGATCAGAGGGCTGGAGCATCTGTCCTATAAGGAACAGCTGAGAGCTGGGCCTCTTTAGCCTGGGGAAGAGAAGACTGAGGGGGGATCTTATCAATGTGTRTAAGTACCTGAAGGGAGCGTGTCAGGGGGACAGGGATAAATTCTTCAGTTGTCCCATACGACAGGACAAGAGGCAATGGGCAGAAATTGAAGCACAGGAAGTTCCACCTGAACTTGAGGGGGAATTTCTTCACTGTGAGAGTGATGGAGCCCTGGACCAGGTTGCCCAGAGAGGTTGTGGAGTCTCCTTCTCTGGAGATGCAACCCTGTCTAACATGCTCTAGGTGATGCTGCTTGAGCAGGGAGGTTGGACTAGATGATCTCCAGGGGTCCCTTCCAACCTTGCTGATCCTATGATTGTATGATTCTAATAAAGTATTCAGACCATGCTCTTGTAGTAATGGATAATAACCTGTAAAGCAGTTTCTCTGAAAAGACTTTTCTGGTCATGATAAACACAAGCTTCATATATGATGCTGTAGCAAAAATTGTCGAAGTGGAAGGACAAACAAAGCAGAGGGGTGGGGAAGGAAGAGAAAATTCCATTTTTAAAGTCATTTTTTATCTGGATAAAGTATTTGTGAGGCTGACAGAGGAACTCTCCATCTAGCTCTTACATCTTCATTTTTAAAAAGAGCTGTTAAGTCCTGTGAAGCAGTCTATGGAAAATAATTTGAGGGAGACTCACTGAATTCATTCTGTTAGGGTTATCAGAAAGAAGACTGAGAAATGATCAGTTTTCTTACCCTTTTCAAAGGACAGATGTTTCAGCCCATCAAAAGGCCATTCTGTTTCCTAGAGAAAGGCCTCACAAGAATAAACAGCTAGAAGCTAAACCYTGACAATTTCAAGTTAGAAATATGGCGCATATTTTAAACAACTGAAGAAAGCAATGAAAAGAAAAAGCTCATGAAAATTGCAAATTTTTGTCATTTGATGCCTTCAAATTAGTATTACCTGCTATTCTAGAAAATCTGATTTAATGAAACACACAGGTTCAGGCCAGGATGAAGTGTATGAAATTCTGTGGGCTTTCACATGCCAGAAATCTGAAGGAGCCAACTAAATAGTTGAAGCAAGCCAAATCAGTTCAATCAGTTGACGTAAGCCAAAGATATCTCCTTTCTCTTATGAGGCAGGTTTGGGTGGTGTTGAATATGCACCATTGGTCTTGAATATTTCCATTCTTTTCTAGTCGGTTCTACCTTACTTTAAAACAAACAGGCCCCTAACATCGTATTGCACCAACAGTTTCCTCCTGTCATTTATACAGCAGTGTTTTACCAACTTCTTAACACATCCCAGAGGTTACTAATCTGTCAGCTGCCTCCTGCAGCTTCCACAATAAGAGTTTTACTGTGGGTTTTAAACATACCCCTGCCAACGGGAAGTGCTTCTGCGTTACAGCACTGATCAATGAGTTGATGGCAGTGCTCCACCATGGATTCCAACTGTGTTTTGTCGTAAGAAACTCCTAAGAACCTCACCAGTTGCTCAACCATTGTTGCTAGGTCCTGTAAGAGAATGTTTAAAAATGAGTTTATTGTACAATATTTTAAATGAATTTATTTTTTAAATTAGATTAATTTTAAAATGAATTGCATTCTGCTGAAGATGAAAAAATACAAATGCCTAAGTTGCAGAAACATCAGTATCCAAAACTTTTACCACCTTTCAAATTTGCTGAAAATAAACTCGCACCTTCCAACTTATTTGGGGAAGGCAGACAGATGAGTGGAGAGCATAATCACRTAAGCTTGCTTCTTCAGATATTAGAGAATGGGGAACTGGAAAGTAATTGTGATGCTTCTCACTTCAGACAACATCACTCTTAACAGATCACTTTGGAATACCCGCGTATTTCAGGGGGAAAATAGGAATTATTTTCATTTTGGTCTGGATAAAATACATGACTACAACTGTCAGAACAGCTCTTCCTTCACTGTCAGTTTTTGGAAACATGTTCATGTAGATTGAAAGGAAAAGATAAGGTGAGGGGGTCTTTGAGAACATGCAGTCATTAATTTATGTATCTAGAACCCTAAAGAGGGTCCCTCAGAAAGGTATGAGCAAGACTTTTTCTGGGCAAGAAAAAAATGGCAATGTTTAATAGGAAGAAGAAAAGTACTATGATGCTCCCAACTTTCAGCAGCATCATTCAGTAAACAGTTAAGAATACTTTGCTACTCAGAATGACGGCYATGAAATCATTGCTACAAAACTTTWAAATTATTCCTGATATGTTACACCCTCTTTTAGAATCACACTCTATCAGAAATRCAATAAATGCAAATTACATTTTGCCCATCTTTATTGAGTTCAAATTCAAATTGTAATTTACCCAACCATTGAGTTTTATTCTAGTTTTGCTTTTCTGCGTGTTTAGACATAGGAGCAGGGTTTTTACTACATTTATATTAATTTTCCAACTGTTAGTCAAATCTGTGTTTTGAATACTTTCATTAATTCTCAAAAGTATATTACTGCAATGGGAAATGGATATCTACATAGTTTAAGTAGTATTTTAATAAATTTCTGATTCACAATAAAGTGGATTTATTAGCCAACATACTATAAGGACCCAAGAATTATGTTCCCCTTATGCCAAATTCTCATCTCTAATTGCTTGCAAGATTGGTTCAAGGACAACCAAATAATCAGAATAAATGCCAAATATGTAAGACAAAACACTTATGAGAATTTTTTCTTATTATTTGTGTAGTACACAGAGTGAAAGATTTCTTTTAAATAAATGCCCAAAGCTGAGTAGCAGGCACTCAGCAGTTACGCATCTCTCCCTTCTGTGCCAGTAGTTAAGTGCTTCTGGAATACAGGCAGATTCCTGAGTACATTACTGGGTTTTCAAAAGTGCTGGAAGTCCATGGAAGCTACTGGATGCCTGCAATTTATGAATGAGATCAAACATTGGGGAGGGCAAATATGGCACACGAACCCTATTTTTTACTTCATATATTTTAAATGCTATGACACTGAATTAAACAAAATACATTTTTGCTAAATCTAACCTACCTTGTGCATATCTTCATACTTAAGGAAAAGTACATTGGCATCCATATGATGTTCCCAGAATTCTTGGACGTGTTCAAACCATGAACCATAGCCTACTACAGATACAGAAGATATTATGGTTTACATGAGGAATATGAACACTTGTTATCAATCCATCTTCAGAAAGGAACAAAAGAGAAAAATAAATTAACTGGAGTGATTTATAGTCTGAAGTGAACTGTGTTTGGTTTTCCCCATTGCCACGCGTATGAAGGAACTTAGTTGAAAACCAGTAGAGTTTCTATCTATTTGGAATATTCAGAAGAACAAACTTACCCCTAATCTACTGAAAAAACACCATACTTCATGGTGGACCTCTYTGGAGCTCAGTATTAATAATGCTTCACTACTGAACATAGTTGAAGTCAACATAAAAATTGCAAAGATATCCTTGCAGAAGGCAAATCATCAGTGACTCCAGCCTGTGTGAATTCCAGCAATTAACATTTACTGCAGCTTCCTTCAACTAGAAGCTAGATAGAGCATTAGTGGACAGATGGATAGAACATCCTCTATGATAGACAAAGAACTGCTAACAACMATTGTTCTTTCTTATTTAGACAACTATTGAGAAAACAGACCTATAAATACCCTTTGCTGTTATTTTCCGAAAACTAAAAATAAGTAAATTTTAAGTAGTACTGGTAGAATATACTGTATTAAATGTTTTACATGTATTACATATTTTGCCTCCTCTAAAAACTACRTCTTTTCTCTTTTATTGCTATTTTCTGGACATGTCCATGAAGCTAGAAACATTCCTGTAGATATGCAAGAACACAATCTCAATTGCATTGTTAACCATTACCTCAATTACAGTATAGATACAGTACTACTACTACAGTAGTATCTGTAGTACAGGTACAGTAAATCTGGGCTACAACCAGATGACCATGATGGGTGTTGTCCGCCCCTGCAACATAGGGTACTGTGATAGGGCACTCGCCATGTACCACGTTGTGAGCAAGCCCAAGGTGCAGGGGTGCCAGTGATGAAGAGCCTATGCGTCCTACCTGCTGTGTACCACGAGCAGCTCYGACCTCAGTTCCCCACATCTCCTCTGTTGGGTTTGGGACTTAAAGATAGGCTGAGGTGCTGYCTGGGGAGGACTTCTGCCCCCAGCACTGTGCAAGCAGTGGTTACTGGAAGTCCTAGCACTGTCCCTTATAACTTTTTCTCCTGTATTTCCCACTTGTCTGATAAATGTCCACATTCACACTTATTTCAATTTGTGTGGGTCTAGCAATGGTCAATGCTGTTTTTTTATCATTTAAGGCATATCTTTTGCTGTCAATATTACCAGAAAGACAACCCAAGGAGAAATGCATTCTGAATGTTCATTTGTTATCAGTGATGAGTTCCCTTAAAATATTTCAGATAATCAAAGCAGGAGCTAAGCAAGTGTGGCAAACAGGTTTTAATTCTTCCTCAATATGTTTTGCCACCAAATACTATCAAAAGATAGTATTGTGAAGTGAAGCAGCTAACAAAAATACTGAAGTGTTAGTTCTTTAATTTTGTATTTTGAAGCCACCTTTTTCCCTGGAAAAAGACTTTTATTTTGGTAAATGGTAATTCTTATTAGACAAAGAGGTCAGTTTTCATAGGAAAAGTTATACATTGTAGGTCATTTTTAAGTTAGCTGACTCATTTTCAATTTTTAATCAAGGTATGTGAAAAACTCCATTTTTATCTTTTCTGTTCCATATACTCCTAAAGAAAATCATGCCAGAAACTTCACATTGGTCAAGCAAAAAAAAAAAAAAAAAAAGTTCCCAATTGCTCTTAATGGTAGAGGGCAAGAATCCACAGAAGATTGCATTAGCAGAGTTTACCTACGTTTTACTTGAGAAATTCCCTTAAGTTTAGAGGATAATGCCAAAGAATTAGCATATTCAAGACTAATCTCCTGCCCATCCAACTGTGTACTTTCAGACAACAGAGCTACATGCAATGGATTTGTTTCAAGATGGCCAGGTTTGAGGAGGGATAAAGAGAGTGGGATTGTGTCATTTGGGCTCAGTGCTTCTCCACCCAGCATTACTTTAACTTCTTAAGCAGGTTTTCTGCTCCCTGCATTGCTTCCATGAGATGCAAATGTTTAGCTAAATGATAAATTTATTGCATTATAAAACACTCCATTTGTACAATTATGGACACACAGAACATGTTGTAATGTTTTATTGACTCTGGGAGGCTGTGATAGATAGCTACCTGCTACAAGATAAAGATTTCAATAACTCATAGTATGCTTATATGAGAGAATAAAGAACCTTCCTCCCAACACAGAAGGCCTTCTAATGCATCTTTCTTGAGTCTACTCTTGAAGTCTCTGTTTGTGGGCTTTGGACAAGCTTCTTATTCTTAGGGAATGTGACAGAAAGTGCTGAAGTTGGGCTGGAATGGAAGGACAGCATTCACCCTTTCTGCACACAACTGCAGAAGAAAATAGCAATTTATAAAGCCTGTTTATTAACCACTGTGGGCTAGCTTTTACTTTTTTTCTCCCCTTCAGTATTACACAGTTCCTTTAGCATTAGTTTCTCCAAATTCCAGGTTGCAGGAAAATTTGCTGCACAGGATCTAGAGGAGATCCTGGCCTCAGAGCAGAGAACAAGGCTTCTGGCAAATTCTTATTGTCACATTAATATATCATAGAGAAGATTTTTTAGAGAAACAAGCAGTAAAAAATTTGCTARTAAACTTTTTCTCTTGCTGGCTAGAAAGTATAGCAATCCATTAGCAAAAGGCTGAGTGAGCAGCTGATGAATTGTAATGCAGGTTGTTGTACTCTCGCTAYAGTGGTGTATTTTCAGGAAGCAACAGCCTACAAGTTTGCCCAATTGCCTACTCACAGAGAGTGACAGCAACTTACTGATAGCATCCAGATCAATTGTCACGTGAGTGACTAGTAACTTGTTAGGGACAAATCTTGAGTTTTAGGATGAAATAAAAACATTAAAAACAAATGCCCTGTGGAATGGAATAACTCTGAGGAAGTGGCTAAGCATAATGAGCTCCTAYGGAAATCAAGAGCTTCTGAGGACACTCAATACTTTTCACGTGGTACCTGGTATCTTGCAAACTGAACTTTAAAAGTAGACCAGAGTTTCTCTTGAGTGAAGTGAGTCACCACTGAGCCCATGGGGTCAAATATTGTAAGGCAATTATTTACAAGGTATGGCCACAATTTGCACAGACAAATCTAAATCCTTGCAGCCCTGCATTTGTAGCGATCTCCTTGTTGTAAWTGGAAAACAGAAATGCGCTTTTATCCAGTTCATTTCTGCACTTGCAGAGAGAATGCACAGATGAAAATAAATGTGTAACAGCTTGTGCAGAGAGAACAGGTCCTTACACTTGTCATTCATAAACCTTCTGCAGAACTCCTGAAACGTTCCTCTATAGCTCATGGTCCTTAGGGAGCGGTGAAACTGGTAATAAGACACCACCAGGTCTTTGGGGTTGCGAGCCATGTATATTACCTATGAAAGGAGGGAAAATCATCTTACTGAAAGAATTTTTCCCTGTTCCCAAAGCATTTAAACACCTGCTACTGATAAAATTAATCAAATGCAAATTCATTTTTACCTTAGAATTGCCGTTATGAAGGTCTGAAGGCAAAAACCGATATGGTAGGTGGCTTTTTATGAGGCGAGGAGATGTCAGTTCCTAAAATAAAACAGAAGGAGAAACATTTCTTACTGAGCATTAGGTGTTTGGCATGTTCAAGTTCTCCTGAACCATCACACTTGAAGTCCTTTATTGTACTGTGTCACATTCACAAATTCACTTCTTAAACTAATAGGGGTCTGAGACTAGGAATTTGGTCAGGGAGTTGCATCTGTTTCTTAAATACCAAAGGGWTGGGTAATGTGAATGTGCAAAAATTGGTGTTTTTCCAACAGCTTCCATTTGAAAGACCTTTTCAGGAAGACAATGTAATTATCAAAAATTCTTAGCATCAGATTAACTTTGTTCCCAGTGATGCTCCCACTGAAATTTTCTGAAAAACCTCAGAAGCTCTGAATGTACAGAGATTCAGAAAACCCTATACTATATTTCTTCACTTTAAAATGTTAATCTTGCAATTTATTTTATCCTCAGATTTAGGAAAACCAATCCAAAGGTTCATCTGAGTGAGTACACAAACAATTTTCACACAGAGTATTTTTTCATTGTAATTTTGCGAGACAATAATTGTCTTACGACACAAATAATCTTCCAGTAGTTAAAACTGCATAAATTGATACTGGATTAAGTTGCTAGCATATCATATAGATAACAATGTGTAATCTCAAACTAGCCCACTCACTATGCCACCACTTACTTGCATTAATGTAACACTGAGGGTCTCATTGCACTAGGTCTCACATAGATGAAAAACAGAAGCAATCTTTGACCCCCCAATACCCTCAGCCAATAGTAGGCTAACGCTGTTGTTGTGGTGGTGACTAGAACCACTTCAGATCTATCTATGCTGGCCTTAGCTACCTCCGTTCTCTAAGCCCTGTAGGTGTTGTAGGATGGAGCCCACTATTTTGCCTAATCATTCTAAGATAACGTTTCTATCAAAAGTAGCTATAGCGAAGACAGGATCACAGATACATGTCGTGTCGCTAGTGTCYCTGAACAGTGTGGAAGTCATTTCATGTAGAATATTCCAAACTCCTTAAACTACACTGGAGTCTGCAGATCCACAGATCCTGGGTCCATAAGGATCTGAATCTGTAAATTCAAAGAGTAGTGGCTCTATCGATTTCTGTATCTGAAGTTCCTGTTTTGCAAATTTAGAGAAGGGATCAAAGCAAACCTGTCTTATTTGGGCAGCTTCTACTTACATAAGCAAGGGAGGCTCGGGACTCTTTTGCTACAGAAATACATTGCCAAGACATTTAGGACATCAAGAAACATGTTTTAAAACATAACAGTGTACAATAAAGCTTAATAAAAGCAATTTTAAGGTAACCTAATAATATTCTGAATCATTCGAGCAAACTGAGCAAGTCCAGTGATGAAAAGGACAAGGACACAGGATGAGATGAACGGATAAATATGGAGCCTGGGAAAAAAGATACTCAAATGCTGAAAGACTTCTTTGAAATAAATTGTACCTTGATGATGTCCAGACCAGGCTGAGGGTACTCTAGGACTGGAAGTTGTTCATCTATATTCATTAGTCCAATCTCATCTGGATCAGCTCCCTGACTCACTAGATATACCACTTCCTGTAGCAAGCCTGTGCCTGCATAAACCAAACAATGAAAGAGAACAGATTGTATTATAGTCCTTATCTAAACAGAAGCATATGAAGGGAGACCCAGACATAGAAATAATGACAATTTTCAGGCTCAAGAGTCTGCTGTGAACTRAGTCCGTAACTACTGTGTTTACTATAGTATGTTGATTCCTTTTGTTTTATTTTAAACATGTTA
Source organism: Rhea americana (assembly GCF_003343005.1). Classification (NCBI taxonomy): domain Eukaryota; kingdom Metazoa; phylum Chordata; class Aves; order Rheiformes; family Rheidae; genus Rhea; species Rhea americana. The sequence continues at coordinate 1,918,100 of NW_028187100.1, forward strand.
AGATCKCCTTTCATTCAAAATATCCAAGACTTTTCTTTGGTAACACTTCAACTACAAGCATTTTTCTGTTTCCCAAGCCTTTCATCTATGAATTGGAAAGCATTTTGCATAMACCAAGTTTCTCACTATGGATGCTAGTTAGGTAAATGTTGTAATTTCCATTTTAGAAATAAAAGAAGCAAATCAGAGATCATCCAAGTTCACGGAATACATTAGTAGCAGTACTGGGAAACTGACACCATCTCCTCTATTCTCAATTGTAGGCAATTCTGCTGCTATGTAATGATTTGAGAATCTATTTATACTTCCACTTTATGGATTGGATAAACCGCTGAATACATCAATGCATAGTGAGTCAGTCATAAGCTTAAGAGGCCCCAGTTATGTATCTCTGTCCAGTCTGAAGAAATTTACAAAGCAACCAATAGATATTTTACCTTAATGACTCTGCTTTGGGAAATTAGTAGGTATTCCAAAAGGAAGTCTGAACAGGAGAATTATTGCAACTGACCTTACCTTCAGGCAGGTAGGAGGAGAAGGTAGGAAACCCTCAAAACAGGCAAACAAAGGTTCAGACACTACAGAAGGGCACTGGCTTTAGCTGAGGTGGAGGGTCAGAACGAGTGAAGGTAAAAATGAGCTAAGGACCAGGGAAAAGACCCCATGGATGAAATGACAAATCAYGTGGGGATGGGAAATCCTGGATACTATGACGGACTGACCACATTTTTTAAATTGTGAGTGGTGAGGAAGATGACAGAAGGATTTATCTCTCTCTTGCGTTACCTACAGTAATGAGCAATTGTTTCAGAATTCTTTATATAGGCCATGCCTACCTGCTTGAACAGTTCCATGTTCTTGGAAAGATTAGCTGCAAATTCAGAGATCATACCTTTTGGTCCTGTTATAATTTGAAAATTGGCCCTCAGTTAATTCACATTAATTAGCTACACACTAACTTAGACATATTTTATACATATTCTTGCATGTTGCTCCAATATAAAATTGCTGTATCGTTATTTAGAACTTCTTTAATCTGAGCTAAGAAGAGAAAAAAAGGCWGTTGTACTTTAGAGGCTGGTAAGAGATAATATAGTCTGGATGTAGTGTAAAGGATGCAYCTCTCTGAGAATTGTTTTAGAGAATAACATTCCTGTTTCCTTTCCAATGGATGGGTGGGTAAATGAAAATGGTTTGGAAAAAAAACTTCTACATTATCATCACMCACAGAGACAGCTGTCACAGACTTAAATACAAACCAGCCCTTGAGGCTGTTCACTCTGCATTTTAAAGTCCAAGCATATATTTTATACATTAAAATTATCATACATATAGTAGCAGTCAGGATAAATCCTTGTGACTCTATGAGCACAACTCTTGTTCTCATTAAAAATTTATTCTGACAGGAGACATTGCGGTTCTCTTTAATTTATTTCTGTATTTCCAATTCCGCTTGCAAAGAAAAATGCTATCACAGCAAGCTTATTCCATGAAAGGAAGAGGAGTAACTGTGTGGGGATAAACATCAACACATAGTCCTTTGTTGCTCAGCTACTCTCCGGGCAAAAGAAACCATCTTCATTGTGTCCCCAGGAATACAGGAGGGATGCTGGGTTGAGGCAGTACTGGCAGTGGGGTGAAATGTCACCAGTGCAGCATGTCCACAAAGTCACCAGATAACTAAAGAGTGAGAGCGAGGTGGTGCAGCCTTACTGAATTCAGACCCTAGGCCATGCACTTATCTTTCCATGTTGGCTATTAGATCCATGGAGCACTGCAGAGATAGGAGATGACACAGGAAATGGCCTGTGAKCCATGTAGTCTGTAGGAGACACAGGGAAGCAGGGTTCTGATTCAGAAGGAAGTGGGCCTTTGGAAGCACAAAGGACTTACTGTTTTTATCTAAATATGCTTCCATCAGAAAAATTAAAATCTTCATCAAGTGCAGCTTCTTTAGAACAGTGCTTTAAACCTTTGAACCTCAGTGCTAATTATTCCATGCATATCGGCATGTACACACACACAAATTACACGTATTCCAGCATTCCATCTTATTCCAGTTCATACAGCAAACAGTATTTCTGTGTGATACATGCTTTATAAAAGGAAAGACTGCAAATTGACAGTTTAAACTTCTGGTTTCTAGCCAGCCAGAAGGTTAGAATTTCTSCTGTCTATACATGCATGAGGATCACTGATCCTGAATTTTCCCACTCATGACCTTTCCAGTTTTGTCACCCAGTGTTTAGGGCCAATTTTCTTCTACATTAGCATTCAGTTACTCTTCTCAGGATTTTCAGGGTCTTAATGCAAGTGAAAAATAGATGTTTAACTTTTGAGGGAACTCTGATTTTTTTTACTTCTTTAATCAATTACAGTTTATCCCCCTCCTCACATCTCTAGAAACTTCATTTAAAAACAGTCATCAGCCTGATTTTCTCTGTTTTTTAAAGCCCCCCCCCGGGTTATTTGATTTAAAAGAAAAAAACAGACAAAGCCTTTATAAATAATGAAATATATATAACCTCCTTACATCTCCATTAGTACTAAAAACAACTCAGATCTAAATTACATGTATAAACAAACCTGAATGTGCTTTCGGTTCACAAATGATGGCTTAACACAGCAATACAAATACCAGACTCAGATGCCAGGGCAGGTCCCTGAGAACATCAATTGGCAGGAAAGGCAAACAAATTGGGGAAACTGTATATAGGCATATGATAGAGGCCCAAGCCTAGACTGGGGTTAGGAGAGTTTATTAAATTAGCTACTGTGTGAGGTAAATGTGAGTCTTCTGGTGTGGTCCCTGATTCCCCATCTGGGAATCAGAAAGCATAGTCAGCAAACTGACCACTTGAACCAAGTGGCTTAAAATGATGTYTGCAGAGATGTGTGAGAACCACCATCTTATGGAGGGATGTGAGAGCAAATTGCTGAAACTGATATTTTTAAAGGAAGTGTGAAAATTGGGTGTCAGAGCTGAATTCAATCTCCTTTTATAGTCCCAATCTAGCACAAAACTTGGCGTAACTAAACGTCACATTTTGCATCACTTGTATTTTCCAACATCTTCACCCTATGTTTCTGAAAGCATGTGCATATACGTGCATGTCTCACTGGGGATGGTACAGAAAGAATAAACAGCCAAAAAAACCTGAAACAGTGGATCAAGCTGTCAGTCTTTAGGCATGAGGCACCAAAGGCAATATTGGTAAGTACCCAGCAACCCACCCTTCTTTCTTCCAGCCACTGCTGACTGCAGATCCACATTTCATCCTGGAAGAAGACTGCTGGCCCTGCTAGATCCAAGGTCGTATGCCAAAGCAGATGTGGAATTTGTTTAGGTTTATCCAAATCAAATTAAAAGGAAGCCAGTGAGCATCTGGGGAACTTCAGTGCGCTTTATCTGAGAAATGCTCTTCCCTGACAAGCTCATTTGTTATGTCAACATAATGCTTCAAGAGAAAATAAAGTGTTCCAATTTATCACAGAACATCTGAAAAGAGATGGGATGGGAAACAGTACTGATAAGCCACTGCCAGAACTGGTTGGTTTTTAGGAGAGTCTTCTAAAYTATCTGTGAACCTGCAATTCCATACTGCATAAGAGCATGTGCAAACAAGGCCCAGTCAGAGCAGTCTGAAAGTGTGCTGATTAGGCTGCGCTGTACTTTTCAGTGATACCTGATGATGTACAGGAATCAGGACTCACTGAGAACCCTTCCAGCCCACACAGAGGCCTACAGAAGCCCCTGCAATGCATAGTAACTTTTCATTTGCGCCCTTTTTCATAGCCAATATCTCAGCAATACTAGCAAAGCTAGTTCATGGGCATATTGCCTCTGCTTATCAGTAGGTGTAACTGCTCCAAGGGCAACCAGACAGCATAGGAAGACAGCCAATAATATTTCAAAATGCCTTACAGTTACTCCTTTTTATTACTTTTAACATGAAATTTAGTCTTTGTAGGAGAAATGTTCTTTGATGCAGCTGTTCTCTGGCTCCTCTTAGCACTTTCTGACCATTAGCACATTTCCCCATGCAACCATTGAGTATCACAGATTTGTTCAAGGTGAAGTGGCAGCTATAAAGCAGGATGCTTCCTGCAAAACATTCCTTCTCTTCATTTTTTCTAATGCAGTTTATTTCAAGAGTTTTCTCCCCTGCATATCAGCTAACATAGGGCAAACCAACAGCTCAAGCATGCGAGGGTCTTTGATAGATTCCTTTTACTTACCCCCTTGTCTGGAAAGCCATCTGGAAAAACATAATAAAGGAATGCTAGTGTTAGTATTAAAAATTTTCTAGTACTCTCAATTAGTTGCACCTTATTTGATCTACCGATGCTTGATCAAGTTTCAGCTAATACAATGCAATGGACCCATTATGACTCATAATTTTTTTATAGCTTTGGTAGATATAAGTGCTCATTAAAAATCAGGGCTGCTAGAGCTGTCACAGATTAGCTTAGCAAGTGCTGTAAAGCAATTCCCCATATAGTTCTCCTAATTGCCTACAAACGCCTTCYGCTTTTACCAGTTTCAGTGTGTATTTGCAGGTAAGTGTGACATTTTCATCKTCAGCCTACAATAGTGGAGGAAAAATTAGATTTTCCACTGAAGAAAAAAAAACCCAAACCTTAAAAATATTTCTTCTTCAACTCCATATGTTCTGTTTCACTTATATCTTGGAATTCCAATAGGCTTAAGAATAAAGATCTTTATTGTTATCAATGAGGGTTTTAATAATAAAGATAAGGCATACACCTTGACAGCATATTTCCCAATTCTTCTGTTACAATGTTCCTAGGTAAAACTTATGATTCAGAAGGCTAAATTGTATTGTTTTTCCATTATGAGTGCCCAATTAAATACATAATGGAGGGTCTGATTTTCAGAAAAGTCTAAGTATTCATCCTCTGAAATTTATGCCCTTTTTAAGGGGCCTAAATGCCTCTAAAATCAATAGTCACTTSCCAAGGAAGTCTATGGAACTTGAAGAAACTGAATCCAGATTTTCTGAAACTTACGGCAACAGCATAAGTAAGACCAGATTTAAAAGAAGAGTTAACTGCATGATTTCTGACAACACTCAGTAAGCACTGTCTTGGCTTTTTGGACTTACTAATCAATTTATTTTTCATTTTCATAGAACTATTGTAACTATAGTAATACAGTATTCTAAAGCAGTGTTTTAATAAGCTGGTTACAAAACAGTGTTATTTTCAGCTAATGTATTAGTACTATTTTTAAAAAATGGCCTGAATGCTAATTCTCCTTTATGCTAAAATGCTAACTAGTCCATAGRGAATAGGATGGAAAGTGCAGAAATAGCCACAGTGCGGACACGGCGCTGACTGCAAAGGCTTTCACCACTTTCACRCAGTAAGGCAGATTATGCAGTATGTCTCACACAGAACACCAACACAAGCAGCTCAGAGAAAAAGGCCTACTGAGACTTTTGTGCATGCTAGATCCCAAAGCTAGAGCAATACTAGTAAATAAAATACATCAGGGCCTGTTCTCTGGCCCTGAGGACAGCAGAACCCATATCCCCTGRGATAAACTCCCCAAGCAAGACAGCCTCATCCATGCAGCTTCTTGGGAACAGTCCCTGGCTCTGGCTATCTCCCRCTCTGTGCTGAAAAGCCAGACCACAACTGTGTCTGGAATGTGCTAACAACAAAACAGCATCGATGATGGCATGCCACTGCGTGATGAGCCTATGTCCTAGTTAAGTTTATCAGTGTAGATACGGTGGTGTAGTTATCCAGATTGTCTACTTTCCCTAGTTTAGACTTTGGAAAAACATCAAAAAGGAAAAATAGTTTGAGTCACTTGCTCCCTTAACATTGAATCTAACCCATAGATACACCAGTCTGCCCCAGCAGGCAGAGATTCACAAGGCAAAGGCCTCTTGCTAAGGAAAGCAAGAGATTCTATCCATCTTAAGTCACATCTTCACAGCCACTGGCTCTGCAGCAAGAACCAGGCAAATAATACTAATAGCCCTAAGAACTGTGACCAGGTCCCCAGATTACTCAAAATCCGGGGATTAAAATAACAGCACGCTAGTGTGTTTTTATTTGCCTTCTGATTCATGAGTCAGAAATTGTTTTCAGTTTGTTTCCATGTTCATGGCCTTATCGTTTATAGGTCTCCCAGATTTTGTTACACATCCTTCACTGATAGAATAGGTTGGTATCTAATATTCAAAGGGAAAAGTATCTCACTCATGGACATTCCCTTTAAGCTTTAGCTGGGCTTGTAAAATACGTCCCTGTCTATGGATGCTCATCACACCTGTACACCATGTAACGACCAGTGGAGCGGTCTGTATGAAGTTGCCCCAAATCACTTAAGACTCAAGCAGCCAAATTAGCTTCAGAAGCTTGTATTTTTGGCATAAACTCACCTGGCAAATTTTGCCTGAGGCAAATTAAAAAGTCTTCACACAAAATGCTCTGTGGGCAGTTCTGTAAGAACAGTGACAAATAGCAGGTAAAGAGCACTAGCAACTTTGCACCAGAACAGATACTTTTAAAAGAGGACATCTACTAGGACTTTTACATTATTTCAGTTGCCACTCTCTAAATGAAATGTTCTCCCAGAGCRTAAGAGCACAACTCTTACGTTAAAACAAACAAACAAAATGTATCATTTAATGAATACCCTATGTCAAGAATATGAAAACAGTAGATAAATGAATTAAAGCTTCAAGCTTGTTTGATGCCTTACCAACTATCTGATGGACAGAATTACATCGCCTTTTACTTTTCCCACACTTGTTCAAAATTGACCCCATCTAAAGTCAGCCCAGTACATTCAGCTTTTATCTTCTCCTCCTGAGCTTTTCTCTTTCAGAGACACCCTTATGATCCAAATCAGAGACACCACCCCTATCATAACAATAATGTAAACATGCAGGATCATGCAGTCACATAAAAAGGCAGGCAAACTGGACAGTGATTTATGAACAAAAGAGTGCTTTTATTAACCAACATATGCTACAGGGCAGAATCTGTCTCAAACCTCTGAAAATTATCTGGCAAAGTTGGGCCTAAGTGTAAAATAATAATGGTAATTCCTCACAGTGGATATGTCAAAGGTGATAATACTAGATTTTCAAACCTCACCTCCTCACTGGAGCATACACAGGAAGGTACACACCTTTAYTCCAGCTAACATCATCTGTATCCTGCCCCCTGCTTCCTCTGGAAGTCCCATTCCCATAGTCTTTTAGAGTCTATATCAAAAAYATGCTCAAATTGTATCATATATTACCCCAGCAGGAGCTGAACTTCATCTCCAACACTATCTAAGCCCTCCCACTGTGCCTAATTCCTTTCCATTTTCATACAGGTGACACARCACTGTACCAAGGATAACAATGCAGAAAAGAACTTCGCTGTAATGACAAGTCATTATTTTTTAAAATCACCCTCAAGGACATCACTGTGTTAAAGGGAAGTGCTTAGTTATCTTCAGCACCACTGATTTCTAGAACAACTGCCTCCCTTTCTGTGTTTTGTTGTACAGAGTTGTAATATGGTCTGTGGCTAACTGCAGAGCCTTGTAACGAGCTCTGCTGATTGAAATGGCATCAGAAGGCAAGAACAGTAGTGCATCCATATCAGAAACCTGTGCTGAGGCAGCTCKCCTAGCCTTTGCTATGAACCTGCTCCTCTCCCCATATGCTACGCATATTTCGAGGATACCTATCACTTCTGAAAGTGCCTTGCTTGACATTCAGACTTGCATAGTGATCTGAAATGGAATTCTATGCCCCAGTTTCAATCCCTGGCAAGAAAATTGTTAGGCAAAACCTGCCTACACATTAATGTGTGTTTGCATATATCTGGTGGTTAAATTGGAGAGCACTGCAGTTAAGATCCACATGTGCAAAAAAATGGAGAAGAAAYATATTTGTGTTTTAGAAGTTCAAGAAATGTTGTCTACTTTCTATGCAYGAAACCACATAACCTCTTTAGTCAGCTACTAGTTGTCTAAGATCAAAGAGTAAACTATTTTGCCTCCAACAGAAACCCCCTCAAGTTACGGCTATCCATCAAAAGAGCTGCTCTATGCAGTATCAGCCTTTGCAAGGTACCTGTGCCCTCACTCACGTTTAGCACGCTATCATTCCCTCTCTTGTCTGCTGAATTGCAATTTTAGGCAAGCTACAAATATTTCTGTTGTTGCTTTTCAAAATTAGAAGTGGAAACAGATCCAGTTGGGAGTATGAAAGAGGATCTGCAAATCTGTATCACCGTGGGTTTTCTCAGAACTGCAGCAAAATCCTTGATGAGAGTACACTATTTTTAATAGAAACCACTGGTGATTCAACAGCAGCACTGACACTGATCATTAATAATGTGCGYCTCAGCTATATATGCATACAGCAATCCAATTCTAGCAATGCCTGTAGCTGTTTTGTGCTATTCTGGCAGCTTTGAACAACATTAAACAGGCTTTTAGCTAGATGGTTAGCCTAGGCTTATGGGCAACATAAACAGGACACTTGCATCAACAGGATACTGTCAAGCAGCCAATGTACTGACAAACCTGCACTGCTGCATGCATAGCCACTGTGTATCCACTGAACATGATTCTCATCTCACTGGCTTCATTCTTTTCTCATTTTGTTGGCTTAGACAAATTTATTACTCATGTACTTGGACGCAGTGAAGGGCTTACTCAGCACCATTGTCTRCATCCCATACGTTGATCTACACTGCCCAGAACTTGCAGCCTTATAAAGTATGATGGCCTTCACATCTTCCACTACAAATGGTGGGTGTTTAAGAGGACATGAGATCAGATCCCATTTTAAAAATTTTAAATGGACTTTGGCACTAGTGAGAAAAATCTCTCCTCAGCTGTTTCTCCAATGCTCTTCCTTTTCCTTTTTTCATCCTCCTCTATCTGAACTACTGCCTCAGGCTTACCTAGCTAAATCTCCTTTACACACCTTCAGCCCCCTGATATGCTTTCTTCCTGACGTTCCTCAGTACTCTGTCACTCCTCACACAAATGGCTTCCCCAGCCTGCAGACCTATTTAGCTAAAATGTTTAATAATTGATTGTTTCCTCCGCTACACTGTCTTGTCTGCACACATGCAGCAAAACACTTCACTGCTACTGAATCTGCAGGTTACAAGATTAATACATGACATAAATTGATTTAATTTGTATTGTGGGGGTCCATAAAGGGCTTTGGTATACAGAACTATAAGTATTTCAGTTCTCATGCCATATCTCTCTGGATTCTCCAAAATGTTACAGAAAATCTGAACAGGGTCAAAGTGATGAGATGGGGACATTACATTTTCAGCCTTTTGTTGGTTGCTCCCACTCACTGTGTGGAAAAAAAAAACCCTTTCCTACATACTAGTATCACTACTTGCTCTACTTTAATACCTAGATGCTTAATTCAAATTCAGAGCCACAATATGCTAAGTTTCTCTGCAAAAATATAAATGGCAGATGACACCTTCTGGCCCAGAGGATTTCTTGTCTTCATAAATAAAGTGCAAAAATACTAGAAGAGATGAAACACATCCTCATGACTCCAACAGGAAATGGAGACAGAGAGATTATCAGACTTATCCAAGGTCATAGACTCTCTAGCCAAGAAGTCAAATTACATGTCCAGTACCCCAAGGCTAGTATCCCTTCTGAAGCAGTATATATGGTACAAAGAGGGTAGATTTTTTTCTTCTCTGTGTAAGTTAAATGAATCTCTGCTGAAGTAAAAATGAGAAAAGTCWTCTTTTAATAAAATATTGCATAATGGGAATGAAGAATGGCATATGTTTCGTCTAATTAAAGTACAATGTTCAAGCATTTTGCTTCCTTTCATTAATATCTTCTGTATGAAAGATGAACATTAACGAGACTGGCTGTTGGCTTAGGGGTGATTTATGGCATTTTCTAATTCTTTAATCTTTGAGGTCATTATTGTTTAATCCAGTCAATAGTGATTTTGCATGTATCCAGAAAATACTTTTTAAACAGGGTAAAACCTTATTTCCTTTCTTTCCTAAGCCTGCTTTCMAAAGCAACTTGCTTGAGTTTCATACTACTTCAGAGTAGAAAAACAATTATGCTACATTTGCAAGAGACTCAACAAAACCTACTAGATAAGTGAAGACTTCTTAACTCTTCTGTACCACTTGTTCTCTCCTTCTCTAGTAACATCTCTTCATTGGTTTGATAAAAGGCTTAAAAGAGAGACACTGCTAGCTAGATAACAAAAACAAGTATTTCTTACCTACAGATTTTCCCTTCTTCACCTGCTTATTATTATTTCCTGYTTCAGGCACATAAGCACCAGTTCAATACCACTCCCTCTGAAATCAGTGGAACACACAAGTGGCAAACTTCCCACAGTCTTCAATTACTTATTATTTGATATTTTAATTTGTCATTTCTTTGCCTTGTAATAATATTTAAGTTTCCAAGTCAGTAGCAGACTGCCTTTGAGCTATACATAAATAAAATAAAAGATAGTCCCATTTCAAAAAGGTTTTCAACACACAGGATCCCAAAGGCCTTGATCCACAAACACTCGTATACAAGCATTACTTTCTGCAGCAGAGTAGGCCTGTTGACTTAGAGTGACTTAGYGGAGCAGAGATATTTACTCTTCTGACTCCTGGAAGGAATGTGATGTTGGTCACCAAAAAATCAAGAGCATAAAATTGCATTCAAACTTGAGCCCTGCAAATCARTACCTAAAATGACAGCTCACAAAACACATTTCCATCACCCAATTTGCTGTTCCATCGTTCTTCGCCTAAGAAATCCGTTCTTTTTGGCCAGTTGGTGTGAGAACTGATGTACATTCCTATTGCATTAAAGCTATGTGATATCAGGGCTTTACAAATTGMTTAAGGTGGATAAACTGATTAAAGGTAAGTGCTACCATTCTGATTTCTAAGCCATTAACTATCACATTCATCCACATTCATGAAACTAACAGAGGCTTGGTATGTTTCCAGATATATGCATTTCCATGAGATAATACAACTTCACAAAGCAGAGGGCAAAGGAAAGGAATACTAAAGGTACTCTGTGTAAAAAAAAATCTCTTGACTTTTTAAGGCAATCTCAAGATTTCTTGGGGCATGCTTCTAAGCTGGTAACACCTGAATTCACTTTTCAAATGAAACCTGGTTAAAATCAAGGCAACAATATCCTGCAAAAAGAATAGGCCTTTATAAATCCCAGGTGGCAGCAGAATCTGACTATTTGGCAAGAGGAGAAAAAATTATTAAAAATTATTACAAAATAATACCAATAAAACCTGTGGTGAGGGGGTTCCATATGGGAATTCTGGAAATTAAGGCCAATCAGCTAACTTAATACAATAACGTCCACATAGATGCTCTCACTCCCTGAGAGGCTTAGCTACAATGTGAGGCCACCTCAGTCTTGCCATTTCCAGGATAAACCACTGCAGCCTGCAGCTGGCTCACAGCACTGTGTCTGTCTGACTGCTCCCAGGTTAGAAACTTTCCCAGCTCGGGCACATCCCTGGGCAACCTTTCAGCCTGATTCTCCTCTCAGGTATGTCCGCACAAATCAGGACTGACTGTCAGCAGTGTTGGATTCACGTGAATCTGGGTAAGTGGGAAGAGAATCAGATTCCCTGTGCTTAGGCTTATTAGTCTCTCACACCATGCAGGGGCTACTGGCAAGGGTTAGACAGTTAGGAAGCAAGCCAGGGCACAGAGAAAGTACAGCTTACAAAGCAGCAGCTGCGAATGCTGGGCAGGTAAGAGAGGAAAGAGATGCTGTATTTCCAAATATAATCACTGTAGCTCTGCGCAGACCTTTATCACCCACTCACTGATTGCTATGGTGGATAACTGTGGTAACTGCAGATGATATGTTAGTTGGTGAGTTAGATGTCTACCAACTGCAGGACACCCCTTCAAGCATAGTTCACATGTAGCCATGTACTATTAAGTCAAGCAGTAACTGACTAATAAGGGTATTACTCCACACAAGGCATAGTCATTGGTTTAATTCCACTGAAATCGTTAACATTAACAGAAGAACAATCTATCTCTTGGCACAGTGAACGGGAAAATACCATGAAAGAATTTGTTTATTCATTAATTCTGGAGTCTATAAAGAAACTGAATTTCCAAATTCAAAGTAGGRTACAAAAAAAGCCCAAGGTAACTAGAGGGTTCCAGGAAAGTTTTGACAGGCTGTACAATGTGTTTCCTGTGGAACACTGCATCCTAACCTCATCTGTGAAGCAATCTGTTGTGTGAGTTCCATTTATTTAATGCTATATAGAATGGTATTCCACATTACATTTGCAGCTACTGTAAATCTCAGCGGATCTTGTTCATCTATGCTACAAATAGAGTTATGTGAGAGATGAAACTTGTGACTTCGTTTCTCCAGTACAGCAGAAGCACACCTGATTTTACAGTATGTAGCATGACAGAAAGGTTTTCTGTAATTACAGTTCTAATATGTACTTACATATAATATGCACTCCCCCTTATTTACATATGCTTGTTTAAATGAGTCTGYTTTAAGCATAAGCTTCTCCTAGTGCAGCAGTTCCCAAAAGTTGTTATCATTGATTGGACACAGGTGTTAGGATTAATTAAAAATATAAAGAGTATCATTATTTAGGCATCCATCAGTGGAAATCACATTAAAGCAGAGTCATTTTCCATTAAGCTTATTACATTACTCCCAGTAAAGCCACTGGTGCATTCAATTTTCTACCATTACTGGACTAGCTTTTTCTTGGGTCACTCCCAATTCACTAATACATATAACCATTTCCAAGCATTATGTCCATCTCACATGTTTCAAACTATACCATCTACTTTTGCAAGGTATAATGTCTTCAAAATGGCGTATGTACTTCTTCAGTCACTAGGAATACTGAAGCAGCCTTGACACCCAGGAAACACGGGCCTATAAGCCATTTGTGTATTTTCTTCACCAAATAAACCAACATATGGTCAACTACTACTGATGGAGCCTTCTGTTATTAGATTGTAGCACAGGGATCAGTAAGAGCTAGAAGCTCTGGCCTCTCACATCTAGCAGAAGGGCTTGTTTGTATATTTTTCCACAATCTGAGCAGATGGAAAGCTGGTGAAACACTGAACAAAACTGATTTTTGTAAAAATGACAGAAAGGTTTCCCCTTGAAACTATTCAAAAATGATGCATTTTTCTTTTTTCCTGATCTCCACTATCAAAAATATTGATTTTTTTAATTTCATCCCAATGTTTTCTGTTTAAAGACTCTCTCCCCAAAATTTCATTTTGTCTGCAAAATGCATTTTGTAAACCCACTTCACAATTACAGTAACTTTATGAAAATTCTGAGTATCTCCAGTTAAGAGCAAATCTTAATCAATGCTACTGAGAAAGAGGATGATGTAGCTTTGGTTAAAATAATGGAGAGGAGCTTGGAGTTCTGGATTCAATTTCTGTGGACCTCGTGCATGACCTTGGCTAAATCACAGAATTACAGAATAGTTGAGATTGGAAGGGGCCTTTGGAGTTCATCTAGTCCAACCCCCCWGCTCAAGCTGGGTCACCTACAGCTTGTTAGACAGGATCATTTCCGGGTGGGTTTTGAAGATCTCCAGAGAAGGAGACTCCACAACCTCTCTGGTCCAGGGCTCTGTCACTCTCACAGTGAAGAAATTCCCCCTCATGTTCAGGTGGAACTTCCTGTGCTTCAATTTTTTGCCCATTGCCTCTTGTCCTGTCACATGGGACAACTGAAAAAAGTTTGTCCCCGTCCCCTTGACACCCTCCAATCAGGTACTTGTACACATTGATAAGATCCCCTCTCAGTCTTCTCTTCCCCAGGCTAACCAGACCCAGCTCTCACAGCTGTTCCTCGTAGGGCAGATGCTCCAGCCCTCTGATCATCTTTGTAGCCCTACGCTGGACTCTCTCCAGTAGCTCCATGTCTCTCTTGTACTGGGSAGCCCAGAACTGGACGCAGTACTCGAGATGTGGCCTCCCCAGGGCTGAGTAGAGGGGAAGGATCACCTCCCTTGACCTGATGGCAACAGTATTCCYAATGCACCCCAGGATACCATTGGCCTTCCTGGGTACAAGGGCGCACTGCTGGCTCATAGTCCGCTTGTCATCCACCAGCACTCCCAGGTCCTTCTCTGCAGAGCTGCTCCCCAGAAGGTCAGCCCCCAGCYTSTACTGGTGCATGGAGTTATTCCTCCCGAGGTGCAGTACTCTGCACTTGCCCTTGTTGAACCTCATGAGGTTCCTCTCTGCCCAGCTCYCCARCCTGTCCAGGTCTYTCTGAMTGGCAGCAGAGCCCTCAGGTGTATCAGCCACTCCTCCCAGTTCGGTATCATCAGCAAACTTGCTGAGGAGGCACTCTGTCCCTTCATCCAGGTCACTGATGAGTAAGTTGAACAGGATGGGACCCAGTACTGAGCCCTGGGGGACTCCACTAGCCATGGGCCTCCAACTAGAATCCGCACCACCCGTGACAACCCTCTGAGCTCTGCCTTGGAATGGGAACCACATTTGGGCAGCCTAATTTCCACTGGTGTTCCTGCCCCAAATTGTCAGAGCCTTTGACAATTGATTCAGAAATCCTAAATAAGGCACTGAACTGTAAGCCATGCAGGGTCAGCCAACAGAAGAAGTTACAAGAGTCTCTAGAATTTATGCCACCTAAATGTGGTCTTTAATCTCTTGGGGCTTGTAGAGGTTGTTAGCGTGTTTCTATGAGGGAATGAGAGATTCCTCAGACCTGTCCTAAATGCCCTCTTGCTTGGCGAGTAAAATACACTGGTATCTATTCTGGTCCCAAGGCTGCCCCTCCCAGCTCATCTTCACAGCACTACTGTACCTTCAGTTTTGGTGTCTCAGTTCTCAGTCCTTCTTTTTCTTAGCTTTCACATTGCCTGATAGTAAACCCTGTTAGAGTAAGCTATGCCACTAACTATGTAAGTGGACAGAACCCTACTACTCTCAGTCGGAAGTCTGAGAGACCTAGTACAGTGCTGCTGTATTCATAAGATAATAGCAAATTAAATATGGCTATGCAAGCTGGCTTTCTATTGCCAATTGTATAGCCATGGAAACTAAGCCATTGACAGCTGACATACTGCATAGTTATTGCACCTGGCCACTGGAAACTGAGGTTAGCTGAGGATATTTAATGATCTGTAAATATGAAATTGGGGTGCTATACTAACTCATGAGCACTGTAAACGCAGATCTGCAATCCTGAAATCTTAATAAGATGAAATAATTAAGTAGTGTTCTTTCAGCTTCCTGCATGTTACAAATCTTTAAGAAGACAGTTTAAAAAGAGTAATAAAGATATAGCCGGCTGGTCTGAATGTTAGCATTTTGAGGGTCATCCATCTGTATGCATACTGTCCCTATTCTCTAATGTATGCATCTATCAAGCACTAGCCAATCTAACTGCATCATTAGTAATAAAGTATTAAAAAACACTGTAGAAATATTTTAAACTCCTTGAGAAATAAGATAGTAGGCATTGCATTGTGGGAGATGTGCATAATTTTGTGTTATCACACCAAGAAAAACTAGAAAGGCATTAGCCATACATACAATAAACAATGAAATGATAAGAGCTAGTCAGTAACCTATGATACTGAAACATCATTTTACAAGGGTACCGAGAGAGCAAACCTATGCAGTCTCTGTAAAATGGACTTTGAATTTTCTAGAAAGAGATCATCTTATTGCCAGGAAAAAAGTCATGCAAGAATGTGCTTTAAAAAAATAAAGAAAAAAAAAAAAAAGACTGTCCATCTCTGCTTCTGTTTTTACCAGGTGGGTTATGAAGCTACCATATTGTCTATTTATTTGCAGACAGCACTATATCCATGTTAATTCAGTTTAAACATTTTGCTAGGAACAGAAAGGGTAAGAAATCAAGAAATATGATATTAAAAGCACCGATATCCAGGTGATAGAGAGCAGCCAGAGGACGCGTTTCCTGACGAGATAAACACTTATACTGTTAACAGGAAAGGTTGCCCGTACTGAAAGCGAGCAGCCGGATGCACTTGGGGCACATGTCCCCCCGCAGCGACCAGCCTGGCCACCCTGGGGACGCAGCAGGGGCCACTGTGGGGCACACGGGAAACCTGCGTGTCACATCGGAAACCCTTGGGCATGCACGCCCGCTACGCCCCCGCTTTGCTAGACCTCCCCCGCCTCGGGGCAACGCCGTCACCCCGCAGCAGGTCAGCCGGAGGCTGCGGGAGCACCGAGGACGGGCGACGTGCCGCGTCCGGCCTCCGCCGGTTTCTGAGCTCGGGCTGCCCCATCCCGGGGGGCAGCTTTCCTCCTCCGCGCAGCGCCCCGGGGGCGGCCGCAGAGGCCTCTCCTTCCCCACCCCTCACCCCCCGCCGCCGCGGCCCCCCCGCGCGCCGCTGCCCAACGGCCGCCGCCGGGGGGGAGGGGGGAGGGGAAGGGGGGAGGCGACCCCCGCCCAGCCCGCCCGCCTACCTGACTTGGGGTAGGTGACGATCCAGACGTCGCTGTCCCTCACCGGGAAATTGGCGATCTCCTCCATCTTCCCCCTGCAGAAGGGCGGCAGCCGCACCCCATTGTACTCGAAGTACTTGCTCTCAAACTCCCCCGGCGTGCTGGGGGTCTCCGCCTCGCTCTCCGCCATCCTCTGCCCTGCTGCCGCTGCTGCTGCCGCTGCTGCTGCTGCTGC